>NC_079335.1:82782578-83082578 GCF_029582105.1 Oenanthe melanoleuca | reverse complement strand
TCTAGAAAACTCAGTCATAGCTGGAGAGATGTATAAGCAAGAACATAAGAAATGATACCTGATAATAACATCCTGCTCTTAGCTAATCTGTGATTCTCTGTACCACTTTCAGTAATGTATTTTTCAGGTTTTTTTATACATATAGAAATTTCTGATTTTTCATAGTTCACAGGTGGATATTTACATAATTAAGGGGGAAATTTCCAGTGGGTCTTTGAAAAATATTTCAAGTTACATAGAAATAGTGAAAAAAAAAACCAACCAACTTATTTCTTTCCCCATTCTCCCCAGAAAATTGCTTCTTAAAGATGAAGTAGTCAGTACCATCAGATGGACCAGATACAATAACATAGTTCCCAGTATTTCCTTCTGGTAATGGTAAAGATATAATATCAGTCCATTTTTCTACTCCCATTGTTCTAGTTTCATCTTTCTAAATAGCTTCTGCTATCTTACAGCTTTGAATATAGTCTAATATGAAGGTCTGTTCTGCATATTTTACATTTCAACCTGTATCACTTAGTCCTCATTTTCCAAAGCTCACCTGATCAATTCCCAGCTATTACTCAGTTTCGAATTTCTGCTGTGAAACACAAAAATGGACAAGCTATTTCTGTGCTTTAAGATGTGTACAGAAGTTGGCTGGTAGGAAAGTACAATAGTGAATTCCCTTCTTCTCCAGGACAGTTTCAGTCCAGAGAGCAGTAAAAGCCTCTATGAAAAGCATTTACAGGATTTATGAACTGATAGTTGGATCCTGTCGTAAAAGAAGGTGAAAAACAAGACAGGGAATGGGCATCTGTGGGGACTGGTTGCTTGATTAATGGTTTTAGAGGTTTATGGAAAAGTTTGTCAAATGTTAAGGTGACCACAAACTCTACTGGATCATTTTTTAAAAGGTAAAGTACTTGATCTTTCTGATTTCAACATTTCTTCTTTTGAAGTTTTAAGACATTATGTATACTTCTCAGTCAGAGGTATCAAGTGTTGAGAGGCTGGTCTGTCTTTGTGTATTTCTTGTGTGGTTCTTTAAGGGACAAGAATGAAATTCATGGATTTTGCTGAGATGGGTTTCCACTGAGAATGTGGATCAGAGCTCAGTAGATAACAATCCACATAAGCAAACTTTCTGTGTTTATAAGAACCAGTCTGTCACATGAAGACAGTAATAGCCAGTTTGCTATTAATGTTGTGTTTGAAAGAAGGGCTCAAAAATCATACAGACTGGCATCCAAAAAGACATGCTTTATTCTGTCTTCCATTGTCATGCTAATAAATGTTGTTTTTAAATTTGTAAATGGTAAAAATCCTCCTTTTTAGTCTACATACTTGTCTAGAAAGGGTGAAATTCACTGCCAAAAAACTAAAGCAACAGCAGTCATTATAAATGCAGCTCATTTCAGAAAAGTATTTCTTGCTTAGATACCATTTACCATCTATCTTGTGAAAGTGGATGATAATTATTCTTGATTCAGTCATAAAAAATGTTCCCAATTCCTTTTACTTAACAGAACAGAGTCAGCCAGAGAGTCAGAGAAGCAGAGGATGTGATCTTCATGGATATGAAAGAATCATAATTTGTGCAAGGACACTGTTGCTGTTGTTGTTATTGTTGTTGTTGTTGTTGTTGTTGACTTGGTATTCCAAAGTAGAGAGACCTGGGAATGTAATGGTATTATTATATAAGCTGTCCTACATAAGACCAGAACAACAAATCCTCTTCCACATTAGCACACTAGCAATTCTATTATTTAGAGGCTACAGTGGTAGGTAGACATATATCCTGATTTTGGATGGTGCACATGGAAAGGTGTAATCATTTAGGTCTGCATGATGTTAGGTATATCAGAGACAAAAGTACAGACAGTATTACAACTTAATGTCCTAGCATGCCCTTTTTTTCTCATAAGAGAGTACTTTATATGCTTGTAAATCCTGTTACTAATTCTGCAGTAGAGAAGGGAACATAGTACAGTATGCATCCAAAAAGTTGGAAATCAAGTGTGCTAATTTTAGTCAGTGATGGCTCAAAGGGTCAAATCTTAGTAAAAATGTAGAGAAGAGCACCCACTCACCACCACCTCCTCTTCTCCTACATGAAAACCTGTTTTAGATTAGATTCTGTTGTGCTATTTAATACATAGAATGGAGTTCATGGTTTGAATACGTGTGGAATTAAGAGTTTGTTTTCATGGATTGTAAATATTTTTAATAAATATTCCAGGCTTGATATTACTGTGGAGTTGTTTTACCATACACTTAATGTTGGGGAGTTGCCTAGTAGGGTCAGTGAAATGAAAATATTTGCTCTGGCATGCAAGCAAGTTCTAAAACAGCTGAAGCAATATTTCTGCGGGAAAGTGTGGATTTAGATCTGCCCAAATTCTGCTCTAACTTGTGAATTTTATTTTTATAAAATCAAATTAAATTGTTTGGTTGTTCTTGGTCTTTCTTCCATATGGAATTCTTTCATCAGATGCACTGCATGACTCTGTATTATATTGCTTTGTCGTGTTGGTGGGATTTTTTTATTTATTTCAAGGCCACTTTATGCTGTCTCAGAAAACACAGCAGATAAACAACTTAGGGAATTTAAGCTATGTGTTAAAAGTCATCTATTAAATGTAACCTGGTTTAAGTTACTCAGTTAATGAACGTATGCAATAAATAGATTGGTGATTCTACCTTGTGTCTTAGTTAATGTGGGGAGTAAAGAGCCTGTACAAATATTTGCACTCTCTGCTGCCACAGTCTCATGACCATTGAAGGCCACTAAGTTGAGGAGACCTCCTCAAATCAGAACCCCTCCATTTCCTTCACAAAGGTGAAAAGATGGCTGTATTTATCAGTATGCCATTATTCTTAATGTATTTGGCATGAGACACTAGTATTTTCCTGGGTGAATTTTGTTTCATTTTGCATAATAAAATGCTCCTAGGTTTCAGGGCACCAACATTTATCATGCGTTTGACACACAATATAGAAGTTACAAGTTAATATATTGAGTTATGCCTTGCTGAAAAGAGAGATTGGATACCGTTCATTGCACAGAGGTGGAATGAGTGGATGTGTTCCCAGTCATGGACCAGCTGTGAAAATTATAGGAAGGGAGGACATGGACAAAGGCTGGAAACCTGCCTTGTAATGAAAGGAAAAGGTGAGGTATCTTTGATGTAGCCTGCCTCAGTGGAGATACTTGTGTACTTGTGTTTTCTCTTCAATTTCCATGCCTTTAATAAATGTTTGAATTTGTCAATTTTTGAATTTTATAAATTAGTAACTTATGTCCACTTTATTGTAATTTGAATTCATGCTGGATAACAGCAAAGCATAAAGTGAATCTGTAGATCAGGAGCAATGGAACACTTCAGACATCCTTGTTCTCCAGCATATTTCATGACACACAAAGATTAACAACAGGGAATCCATTTGAGCTGCTTGAGCCATGCAGTGAATTGGCACTCACTGCAAAAGAAAAAGAACTAGCCAAGGCAGCAGTTTCTTCTACCTCCTGTTGGTTACATTCCTGACCTGGATCCATGTATCAAACACTGTGACAAAAGTAACACTGTAAAAATGTGTTCACTTTTTTTGTCTCACATAACCTGAGGAACTGCTGTAAGGTTGTATCAATACATTACAACTGAGAGAAATTGATTTCTTTTTTTTATGACAAGCGATGGCAGTAGTTCCACTTGGTTTGTAGTTGTGTTTTTGAACCATCAGTCTCATGCTTAAGACCTTAAGCTTGCAAGAAAATCTAGTCATTAGATATTTACCTGCTCACCTGGAATAATGCCATGTGGAACAATGCCTGCTTGGAGAAGCAATAGATTTCTAGGAAAAAATGCAGTCATTTCCATATTTCCTTTTGCACAATATATCAGGCTTGTGAGGTTCACCAGTTTGGAGAGATTGGTGAAGTGTATAGTTGCCTCATACATGCACAGGCTCTGGCATATTCATCCACAGTCTCATCTTCTGCAACTACTGGAAGTTTTCAGAATTTGAGAAGTTTGGAATTTTTCAGTTGTAAATCAATTATCAACCTTGTTCTTTTTGGATCAGGAACTTACGTCAACAGAAAAAAATAAGGACAAAAGTTATAATGATAGAGAATATTTTCAACAAAATAGTAACATTTCACCTTCATTTATGCACTGCTTGATCCTCTGATTCACTTTCTAAAAATTTATTGATTTACTTTGCATATCCAGACTCAGAGACAGGAGCACGGATCTTATTGGCAGGATCTAAAAGTAGCTTTTGAATGCTGAGTACATTCCTCTCAATTCCAAGTGGGTCTAATGGCTGAAAAATCATAATTTGTTTACATGCAAATGCACAAGTTCTCTACCAGAAAGTTTAATCAGATGGGGGTTTAAAAAATTGGTCTCGTTGCATTGCTTCACAGCAAACTTGTGAAATTAACTGATCAACTCAGAAAATGTTTTGAACTATCTGTGATGAAATGTGGTATCACAGAACTGAATGTATGTTTTCCAAATTACTGATATAAGAAAGAAGTTTGCGGTTCTGAAAACACCATGAAATGTTTAGTACAAACCACTAAAAAAAGTCAGAATTGGGAACTGTAGTAGCAGTTATAAAATCAGTACCCATTCTATTTCAGTTGTTGCACTTGTATGGATTATGACCTGGAAACTGCTTTCTCTATAGGAATCTATTTACCTAATTATTTTTTAGTAGATAATATTTTATTTCTGTTTGCATTCTTGCCTTATTAATTAAGTCCATGCATCTGCCTGTCTTGTGCATTAAATTCTCAGTAAATTCCACTAATTAAGGAACATAAGTCAGCTTTTTTCTGGTAAAGAGCTAAAGATCAGTACAAACAGCATGCTGCATTTATGAGTTTTATTAGGAGCCTTAAGGACTCATTTGTCAGTTCCTAGATGACCTTTGAAGGTGCCATTTATGTACAGAAGCAAGTTCTGATAGATCTGGTTTTCATCAATAATCTTCTCAATAAAATCAATGTAAGTAAAACAAAAACACAACTGAAGCTAAAACAGAAGGAAAACATCTGAACTGTTGGAAGCCAGGTGTGACTGTGGTTGTGTACTTGGTCTAGCCTAGAGCCGTCACCCAGAAAATCCCAAAATTGTCTGCCCTCTGCCCCCTGTCCCCAGTTTACCTTTTGCATTGAACTAAGAACAGTTGTTCTGATGTAAATGGGACTGAAAGGGAGTGGGCAGCCACACGAAAACTTCCTTTGGCCATCTCTTGTATATACACCATCATGGGAGAGTTTTAATATAGCTTGCCCCACTATTTGTTTTTGTCTGTGCTTGGGATGCATTTTTCTGGAGAAGGACTCAGGGTCCAGAGTCTTGGTTCTTGCAAGTGGGAAGGAAATGTGTCAGTGTTTGCCCTTCCTGAGGTAGCATTTCAGAGCCCTGGCTGTGTTGCACTGTGTGTATGACTCATAGCAAGCCTTGTGGACGTGTCAGTGCCCCCGCAGCACCCCCGGTAGCTCTTATTATGGGGAGCAGCAGGTGAGGAGCTGCTCTGCACAGCTCCCTCCCAGCAGGTTCCCAGGCCTCAGGGTTGCTCCTCTCCAGCAGCAGGGAGGAGCTGTGCTCTGGGAACCCTCAGAACATTCAGAACCAGCCATTAACACCAACAGAAATCTCCGTGAAAGAAAAAGAGGAGGGAAAATGAGTTCCCAAGCTGGTGTTTAGACAAGCATGATTTGTCAAATGGGCTGCATCTCAGTAGGTTTCACTGCCTTCCACATCTTGGGACGCTTGAGAATTTAAGGTACTGGCTTTGATGCTGAAATAGTAACTGAAGCCGCTTTCACACGTTTCTGGTAATGCTGATGCCACCACTTGCTGTTGTCCTGTTGATCTTTTTTGTTGTTACTGTAACACAGGCTGTTGGTTTTTAATCTCTTCAACAGCTGACATAGTAGTTTACCATTTAATCATTCTGTCACCGTCCTTGCAGACCTCAGTGTTTCCATAAGGCAGCAACTGTCAAATATTAGCCAGGATTTAGTTATTTGCTTTAATTCTTTACATAAGGACTTACTTACAGCTAAGACATGCTTTTTACCTTTTCTGAAAGATACACTTGGCCTCAAGGAAGAATGGATTTAAATGGGGAGTTTTTATGTAAAACTGTTTGCTCCTTCCATTTCTATGAGCGTTGGTGATATAGGTTGGTCCTTTATGGAAATGAGGAAAAGGGAAAGTGTTGAATGTGTGTCCTGTTTTTACTAGGACTTAAGCAGGAAAAAAGCATCTTCCTCTAAGTGATGATTCTGGGTGCTTAATGAGAATGCTTAGTTTGTTATTATAGAAAGCCGGTAGCATTTTATTTCAAAAATGCTTGTGCAAATACAGAATTTAAAAGAAGTGAAGGCTCTATATCTAAAGAGTTACAGCTTGATCTCAGGAATTACTGGCAATGTTACTTCTGCTTTAAAACAGACGGTAACATTGACATATTAAGCTTGTCCCTTCAGACTTAAGAGCGTATCTGTTAATGTTAAACATATGTCCATTGACTGTAGCTGTACTATGATTTCTAAGACAGAAAAGATGCTCAGAATTTCCTATTCTTATAAAAGAAAGGAGAATTTTCCTTTTTATGAGATAGAAGTCTGGAAACATTTTTTTGGATGCTGAATGAAAAAGCACTAACTTTCTGCCATTCTTTTAAATAAACACTAAATTTGGACGAGGTTGTTTTTCTCCGTGATAGGAAAAACTTGTCAGCTAGACCTTTGGCACTGCTTGCTTTTTGCTATGACTCTATTATACTTTGGGAAGAATATTTTGAAGCAGCCAGTATGTTGTGGCAACAGTACAATCACATCCTCTCAAGTTCACCTCTTGGTGAACTTGCTTGGCAAGGCAGCACTCCATAAATGATTGCCTCAGCAAGATTCAAACTAAAATTTTAAAATGTTATCTACTGTAACTGAATTTAGGTCCAGGAGGGCATTTTCCCTTTTTTACAATTTTATTTATTTACAATTTTATTAATTACTATATCAGTTTAATTTTTTGTTATTCTGGACTAGTTTTATCAGCTCATATTGCTTAAGCTTGTAGGACTGAACATTGTAAAATCAATATTTCTGCTAATTAAGGTGGGTTTGGGGAGTGGATAACCAAACAGTGTAGTGAATCATTAAAAACTTACATACTAATATTGACTAGCATTATTGGCAAAAGGAGACCAATTCTCTATGCCAGGCATTTCTTTCTTTCTTATATTTTTAAAGCAGAAGCAAAAGATGTTCAGTAAAAATTGATGTTCTCATCATTTAATAGTGTAGTGGTGGTCCTTTTTGGATATAAAAGCAATGTGTTAAAATTCTGGACACTCATATGCAGCATTTTCTTTCCCATCATTTAACTTAGCAGTAATTTGTTTCTGCCTTCAAAGAGTCTTACTGTGTTTGGAAATAGGTGGAAAGCTATGTTCATGCCTCTTATGAACATAATGGATCATTTCTACTTATGGCCAGTTTTTGCCAGTACCTTTTTACCCTCCCAATTATGTTTTTTTCTTGTCTGACATTGGCTAATATTGGTGTTAGTTTTGGTTTTAGTTTATTTGTTTACATTAGCTGTGGCCTTACTCATGTTTGCATCTGGTCTTCTCAGAGGGTGTTACTGAACAGACCAGTAAGTGATGATTTGCTGCCACATCAGGAAATAACTTCCCTTCCCCCAGTTCCCTTACCATGGAACTAGTGGCTGCCAGTGGGACACTGGATGCTGTTGAATGCCATTGTTTTATTTCATGGCATTTGACTGACTTTCACTTTACAAGCACATTCTCAAGAACCTCAGGTCTGCAGTCTGATTCAGAGTGACTCCTGAGTCAGATTCTTGCATGAACAAACTCAAGATCTTTTCTGTAAGAGTGATACCTCTTTGGCAGAATTGCTTCATGGCTGTATCATGTGCAGGGGCTGCACCTCTTTTCTAAAGGAAAGTACAGTAGGAAAAAGACTGAAAATATATTCGTATACTCTTCGGGTATGAAAACATAAAGTAGAAAACTCAATCTGACATGAGCCAAGCCCCACATTGCATCTCCATAGACTGTTTTCTCTGTGCTTTTTCAACTAGATCACAACTTAAGGAGTTATTCTATGGTTCTTCATAACCTTCCTAATTAAAGGAAACTTGGAATCACTGTGGAATTAAGGCATGAGAGTTTAGCTGGCTGGAGGGAAGGAGGGTCCTAAGGAGAAATTATGTCAAATACTATCTGAGCCACAGAAAATGATAAATATGTTATCACTGTATTTCCTGAGAAAGTTTCTCCCTAAAATGCTTAATACATTTTTATTGCCTAATTAGAAGTTCAAAGGAGAAGCTTTTTTTGATGAAAGCACAGCATTTATCATTCTTATTTCTAAGATTAACTTCTTCAGTTTGAATGGGAAGCTTTGTAACACTTGCATATTGATTCAAACAGGCTGTAGTAATTAGGGCAAGTTTTAGTCCGTCTCTTACAATATCCTTTAACAATTCAACATTTCCCTCTGTGACTGAAAGAAATTGAATATGTGTCCCTTAACATCAACTGGGACAAAGTAATACAGTGAGATACAAGCTCCTGTGGCGGGTGCTAGAGGGTTTTATCTAAACTAGAGAGAGATGGGGAGGTATTTGTCACCACCTGGGACAAGCTACGGTGTGACTTCGCAGGGAAGAAGTGACCTCAGTTTGCAGCCATCATGTTGAGTAACTTTTGCCCTGTGTTCATTAAAAAAGTAGGAGTGAGGGCCAGTAAAGAACAGTGGATGATGAGGTCTGTAGCCAGTTCAAGGGCGAGGAACACCCAGGAGTTGGTGGCTCTCTGGAATATCCTTTGGTAGCTTGCTGGTCTGTCCTGTCTGAACTTTAAGATGACGGTTTGTGGATGTGTGAATTTAGGAAATCGCCTTTTCTACATTGCTGGGCCCCATGTCTTGATGATTGAGGTCACCTCATCACTCAAAAGATCGTATGTAAGCTAACCTTGTAGTTGAAACATCTACAGCACTCTCTCCTGCATTGATTGTCCAGTAAGTAAAGAGAAAGATTTGCACTCGATCTGTAGCCTTTCTTCCAGAGAAGCCATTAATTGGGTGTGCTTTTGTAGGTGATTGCCAGGAACTTGTGAGAATATAGTATCTTTATTCTGCTGTAAAAGTGAGGTGGCAGCTTCAGAAGTTACTACCAGAACAAATGTAGACAACATAACCATAAAATCCTACCAGGTTTAGTAAAATGGTTTAAATGTCATTTAGAAGAATTTCTCTATAACTAACAGTGCAGTTAAAGACTGATTTATGGACGGAAGAATGCTCAAAAATCAAGATTAAAAATTTTAATTTATCAGTTCAATTTGATTTGCATGTTTGCAGGTTAAAGAAATTCCTAATTAGATAGCTCTACTTTGTATTTTTTTCCTTGCTAGTGTATTTTAATGTAATTATTGATTGGATTGTGAGCTTGAAACAAAGAGAGAAATACTAGTCTATAAATGCTGATTTGTACAGAAAAACCAAAGCACCTGTTAGTAAGATGTTTTAAATTTTTTTTTAAGAAACACAATTCTTGCTGAGTTGAGAGCTTTTTATTTTACTTGTGAGCAGTAAATATTATTGTACCTCACATAGATTTGCTGTAGGCAGTGTTGGAGTGCCTGGAAAAATCTGTCAAGCTGCTTTCAGAAATGGCAAGACGTTGTCAATTAACCCTGCAATTGTACAGCAAATTAGCAAATGCAGTATCTTGAGGATAATACTTTTTCTGTCAATCTGCTTTTTTTAGTGAGAGCATAGAGAGCCCTAGTGATTTAGCCCAATATTTAGGACTGAGAAGTATTGTCACATAATTAACTCTTTAATTTACCCAGGGGGTTTAATTAGCCTTATTAATTTTATTTATTATTATTTATCTGCCCAAGTGACTGGTGTAAAGGACATCAGGTCATGCAGGCAGAAAAGTCTGGAGAAGTTGGCCATCTGTTTCTCCTTCTGGACAGATGTTGTAATTGGGATGCCTCCAGCCTGAGGGAATGGTGAGCCTGAGCTCCCTGCATGGTCCAGATGCTTCATGGCTGTATGTATGTGCATGGTTTAGAAAGTTGCTCTTTCACAAATAGCTGCCAATCCAATAAGCAGTGGAACACTTCAGAGATTTTGTTAGTGGGAGGTCCAGCACAGATCTTCCTTATGCAAGTAAGAGCATGCTTCGTTGAGTTTTTTTCTGACTATAATTTTGGTCTGGAAGAATAATGAAAACCTGTCACACAACCACAGTTGTCCCATTTCTTTAGTACCTGAGAAAATTCCCATCGACTCATGCTGGGTTAAACAGTGGCCTCTGCTCTGGTGAATCAGCACCAAGCCCATTTTAAAGTTTCAAAATTTGTAGCACTTGTTTGTAACGTGGACTTCTGAAACAATAGTCATCTTCAAAAAAATCTCTTGTCTTTGGGATTAGCTGTATTTGCCATTCTCTAAAACAAACAGATACTAAATATGGAATGATTTTTTAGATGTGGCTGAGCACAGCATGAGGAGCCACTGAATGGGTTGAGAAAATACCACCTGGCATGATGAGAGCATGAATCCTTTTGCATATGTGCTCCAGCTCTGATTCTGTTGAAGCACTGTCTGCATGAGAAGAACCAATATTTATGAGTATGTCAAAGGACAAAAAGTTCAAACACTTGGATGGGTTTGGAAGGAAATCAAATTCTGTGGATTCAGCTACGAGGATATCTTTCCACAAAAAGTGTCTGTCCTTGGTCAGGCTGCTTTCCTCATCAAGGATTCTCATGATAGCAGAGTCGCTGATGAACACAAGAAAAAGACCAAATTGTTTTTTTCTCTGACATGTAAGTAGCGTCCCCTGCAAATCACAGCTCAATTCAGGCATTTCTCTTTGATCATGGGGTAACTTCTACAGCACCTCACCTGCTGGAATTGGATGGGCTCCATCTTTCTGTTGAGGGCAGAAGGATGTATGCATGTGTGTCATATTCATGCTCCCTTTCCCTGAAGAACTGCTTGTGGACTATGGTGGGCACAAAATCCTGGAAAACATGGATCCTTAAATTGATCCAGTTATCAGTGCTTATGTTCTCCCCCTTACACCATTCTATTATCTTTGAAATGCTTTTGGGTTTGTGACAGTTGTCATCTATCTCTAAGGATGGGATCATGTTGAAAGAAGTGACAATAAGAGGAAGGAACTGTTTTCCCTCTTCTCCTGGGTGCTCCAGCCCAACCTGACCACCTCTGTTTCCAAAAGGAAACATCAATTTTTAATACCTTAACATCCATAGTAATGCTTGTAACTTCACAGAGGATGAAAGAAACACTTTTCTTGTATCCTTCTGTGGTTTTAAAACCTATTTTATAATCAGAAAAGGGAATTTTCATGTATAAACCCCCAGCGTTGTTCAAGTGAAGATGATGTTTTTGTAGATGTTAAATCTGCAAAAATATTTGATCTCTTAATTTGTGGATGAAGTTTTAGTTGCTTCTTTGTTCCTTAATACAAGTATTATGCTATCAGGCAGTGGAGACCTGAAGTTAATTGTTTTCCATCAGGAAAACAAAACTGCTTTAGTTTGCTCTAGAACTGGCACTATATAAAACTGGACACTGGGAGCATGATATTGAATTTAATTAGGGTCCTTAAGGTAGTCAGATTGATTTACACTATCCTGAAAGTTTTTCTTTCTGATACAACGATTTTTAGATTCCTGAGAAAATTAATACCATAGTGAAACTAGACCTTTTCATAAAGACTAATGTCATGAGGGGCATTAATATATAAGCCTCAGAGAATATCTGGGACTGGAAGAGACCTCTAGAAATCTCTACTCCAGCCCCCTGCTCAGAGATGATCAAGGTAAAGCAGGTTTATCTATAAAGTAGCCTGCAGATAAAGTACTGATAATTGCAAGTCTAGCTTCAGTTTAAATAACTTTGCCTGGAATATAATTCTTAAACTCACAAGGTCTTCTGTATGTTGATTTCTGCAAAATTATTTCAAATTTGTGTGGTTTGAGCAATAGAGAACTGTTATGTTACACAAGAATCTGGTGGGTTGCTATTGCTACAGTCTTCTCATCTCTAGCTGTGAGGGCGTATCAGCAGCTTGATTGAAACAAAGTGGGAATATTCAGAAAATACTTAAGAAATTTGCTTTTAAGGGGTATCTAATCCACAGAAGTTGCTGTATGGCGGGAAATATTATTATCTGTATTGACTGTAAGATCTTGTATATGACACCATTTTAGTAAATATTTTTCCCTAAATCACATCTACTCTGGTATATCTATAATAGCCGTGGCTCGTGGGACATTAATCATCAAATAAAGATCATCTTTTCAAGACTGGGATTGTAGATCTAGCATATGGAGCTAATTGGATCTGGGAACCAGAGCAGACAAGATTTGTTTCAGGGCTTGTGCGACAGTGGAGTTACATCATGCAGTTTTGTTTATTCTGTTGTGCTTGTGGAGCACAGAGCAGGAGTAAAATACTGCATTGGTTAAGCAGTAAGTAGTTAAACACAGCACTTAGGCTTGCATGTTTTTTAAGTGGAATTTTCTGGAATGTCTTTTGAAGTGCCACAATGCCATCTACTGGCTCACTTTTCTGTGGTTTTTCCCAGAGGGTTTTTTTTTTTTTTTTTTTTGTACACAGGCTTATATGTAAGGTTTTTACACAGTATTTTTGAATAACAAAATAAACAAGCTGAGGTAGAATGAGCAAAATAATTTTTGAATTATATGTTTATTAAAGGACATAATACATTATATACATTAAAGAAGCATTTTTAATCTCTTGCCAGTTAGTCTTGCTCTCTTTTTGTTAAAACTGAAATGATTAATACTGAATGATAAAAGACAGATGTCTGCTTTACATAAGAGCTTGTCTGTAGTAACTTCACTCTTTTCTGTTTATAGTCAGTCAATTTCCCTTTCTTTTCCAATGTTTTTATATAGAAAAATGGAAAGAAAATTAATAAATACTTAAGGTGTCAAGCCATAGAAAGAGGAAAGTGCTATATTAGAAATTATTTCAGACAGGATTCCTCACTGACAAATTCCTAGATTCGGTCTATTCCCCATAACTGCCTCCTGTCTCTGCCTTCCCCCCAACATGTGTTTAAATAATCTTTCCAAGATTCATCAACAGCCTTCCATTGACCAAAAATTCCATAGACTTTCTAACAACTGTTATGGAGAAGTGTGTATCTGAAAATATTATTCTCAGTATCAGACTGTTCCAACTGTAAATGAGCAGTGGGAAATTCTAATAAGTTTTATTAATTCTTGTTTTTCATCAGACTGACTAATATTACCTATAGGAGTAGCTCTCTGTCATCCATTTGCTGCCAACAGAAACAAATGGGCAAATATAAAAATAATTTTAAAAAAAAACAAGACAGGAACAGTAGGTACAGGTAAACATTAATATTTTGTAGTTTCATTGCTGGCTTTTTCTTTAAGCTGTCTCGAAAGTTTACTTATTAGTTTGGTCATTTTGTTTGTCTTCATAAATGCTCTTCACTTTTAATTTGTTTTTCCCCTTCACATCCAGTTTTTCCTACAGAAGTATTTCATAACCTTGCCTTTATTCAGTCTCTTTAGGAGAAAAAGAAACATTGGTAGTGACTTGTAACAATTTGTATTGTTTTTTTAATAGATTTGTAACTCACTCAAGCACAGCTCCGGAATAATTAATCAAAACAACAGAGGTAGAAAAAAAAAATTCCAGCAGTTTCCTAGGTGGCCTATAATGAAGGTAGATGCAAACATCTGTGCCCTTTCTGGCCTTTTACCCTTTATCTCAGTGACATTCAGAAGGTCAAGGGTATCTCGCCAAGCCCAGTTTTTATCCGGTCGGAGCTGTGTCCTGCTGACAGCTGCAGACGCTTGCAGCAGCGTGCGCCGGTGGAAGAGCCCGAGTGCTCGTGGCCGGCTCGCATGGAAAGGAGGGTGTCCGTGTGCTCGAGTGCTGGCTTGGGGCAGGGTTAGTGCCCTGCAGCTGGTGGGCTGCACATCGGGAGCGCTGAAGCTGCGGTGATGCTGCTTGGCACCCGCGGTGTCTTTTGTCACGTCAATGATCCGTGTCAGGGGGTGCGCTGGGAGTGCAGCTCGTCGGCGGCTCGGGCTTCCCAGTCTGTGCTAAACAAGGCACGCAGATGGAATGGGAGCTCTGCCGAGGGGAAAGCCCTCAGTGCTGCATCCATCACTCTGCTGCTTGGGTTTGGCCAGCGTGTTTTGGGTGAGGAGTGCTCTCTTCTGACATGTGCAGAGGGACAGACATTGCTCCCTGCCTGTGTTTGGAATAAGTGCTAACCTCCCACTCCTAATTATTATCTGTGCTGCAAAATACTAGGGCAAGCCTCTGCTGAGTGTGACATTAAATAAGGGAGGGCTGGCAAAACCAGAAGAGCAAACAGAATGATTTTATACCACATCTTCCATTACAATCTCTTTTTTTTTCTTTTTTGAACTGTCCTGTGCTATTGCAAAGAAGGAAGAACTAATTAGGCCAGTTGCTGAAAGTGTTTTGCCACCCACACTACTGAAAAGAACTCTTTGTACAGAATTAGCTCTTACCAGCTGTGCTAAATCCAGTAATTTATCTTTGCAAAAAAAAAAAAAAATGCTGCTTTAGTTTAGTCCAATTAAACTAGTTAATGTAAGCTATACCCTATATCCACACAAACTCAGATATCTACTGCTCAAAAGCTGCAGGGTTTGCAAATAATTGTTTTCTTCCTCATTAATTCTTCTTGCTGTTTGTAAAAAGGGCTGGGTGGAGGAGCACTGGGAAGTTAACCCATCTGTGTGTGGAACTGGCTGAGTGTGAGCTGTCCCCCCAAAGAGCAGTGTGATGGCAGGCTGGAGCATGAGGGCTTGGCTTCGGCTACAGAATATGTTTGCCTTGGCACTGAGGGGCAAGGGGAGCAATTCCTGCCCCAGGGGAGAGGCTGTAGGAGGTCAGAAGCCTACCTGGCCTCACCTGGAGTAAGTTCAAGAAGAACAGAGTGGTTCAGTGTGTTTGCAGTTATGGCTCTGCAGAGGTTGCTTAATCGAGTAGATCAAAGCCGTGTTTTTTGACTGGGGTGTTGGTTTGGAAACTGGGCTGGATCTGAGAAGTGATTTCAAGGTGACCCTGGCACAGTGGATAGCAGGTGATAACTCACAGACCTGAACATTGACTGAAATTCAACAAATCCATCCTCAGTCCTAAACATTAATGTCCTTTCTTCTCACTGGCTTCCTACTCAGGATTTTAAAGAGTGTAGACAGTACAGGCAATGAGGTTTCTTGTATGGCTTTCACTGGAACTATTCCAAAAGAGGAGAGGAAAAGAAAAATGCTCTTTGAAGCTTGGAGGTTTAGAGGTAGTAAACCAAGAATGATGGCTGAGCAAAAAAAAAAAAGAAATCTTTGGATATCCTCCATCACAGAAAGTAAGATAAACAAGGAAATTATGATTTTGTCAGGAACAGATGACTGTAGTTCAGTAATCTGTAAGAATTTTGCCACAAAAAAAGAAAGTCTTTTTAATGCAGAAAAATAAAGATTTATTCCTGTCCTGATACACTTAGAGATCTCCTAAACACTGCAGTAGGGACATGTAAGTATTTGCCTCAATGGGGTGCTCCTTTCTGGACCCAGATGCAAATTGAATCAAAAACATTCAATACAAAATTTATCTTTGTAAATACAGCTATATTTTCTAAAGATACATTCACTATGTTATTTCTGCTCTTTCAAATTTAATTTTGTAATTTGAATGGGCACAGAGAAAAGCCCAGCCTGTAATCACATCTGAGGTGTATGTAAGGTAACATCAGTACAGAGGAAGAGACATATTGTAACCTTAAATAAATTGTTCCTCATCTAAAATTAAGTTTCATCCTTGGTTATAGCCTTCTTGGAGGACTGGGGAAAATGAGTTTTTCTGTCTCTTATGTCTTGAAAAATTGTATATGTTGCAGAATTTACTTTATTTTTTCCTGAAACATAAAAGGCCTTTTTACTTTAAGATGCTAATAAAGCACCTGTCAGTTTTACAAAATGCAGTGTACCTGCCATCCTGTAACCAGTACCAGGAATTTGGTAAGGATAATTTGGAGTCTTAAAGAAGGCACATCACCATAATTAAACTATGGCTAACATCCATTCAAATCCAAAATTCAGCAGGTCACTATGTCTTTCACGTCCCCAAACATAGCTTCAGTAGCAGATTAAAAGGCATTTTTTTGAACATTCTTCTGGCTCAAAGGACATTAATAAAACAGAAAATTTAAATTGCTTGGTTAAACAATATGACAGTTCTGAGTAATCTGAACTTTTCCCCTTTATGTTTGATGTTTTGGATAAGATCAGAATAAATAAAGAAAAATCTAAGTTTATTTAGTTAATATGATATTCCCTTACCAAATGTACACAGTGTGTTACACTTGAAAGTAAGAATATTCAATGCAATTTTTCTGTAATAGGTGATTATGCCAACCTGTCTTAATTGATGCAGTTTTCCTGCTAGCTGCAGATAATTCTTTTGTTTAAGCGAGTAATCAAAGATCTGAGCTATGAGAGTAATTAGACATCTCTGTTCTTCTGCTGCCTATGAATACTTCCTATAAAATATCAGGCAGGATGCTGCAGAGAGAAGTAGCTCCCACAGGAGTGTCCTCAAGCATAATACATGTTGTGTACTTGTTACCCATTTGTCTCATGGAGTTATTACTGCAGGTATTAGTGCAGCCTCACATTTTGGTACTGCAGATACTGAGAGAGCTTTTTGTTCAGAAAAATCAAAGTAAAGGTGTGCAAATGTGCACAGGTGACAGCTGTGCTGTGTAAGATACTACAGGGATGAGCTCTGAATGGATGTGAGCACAGACCCAGCTAAGTCAGAACAGCTGCTGGCTTCAAAAGCAGGGGTGACCAACATTTTCCGTGCTGCCAAACCAAATGCATTTTCTGGAGCCATCAGCATTGCCATGTGACACAGCGTTTTCTTCACTGAAGAATCAGTGGCTTTAGCTGTTCCCACCTCTCTGGGCTTGCTCACTTCTGAGCTGCTTTTGATCTGTGTCAGCTCCAGCATATTGTCCAGCATGTTTCCTGTGTGCTTCTTCCCAGAACTACATCCGGCTGGTCCTGCTTTTCAGTCCTTGGTATCTTGCTGTACCTGCTGTCTTAAAATGTCTTAGCTCCTGAAGTTCAGCGTTTCCCAAGGAACATACTTTATGTACTTTTCCCCTTGGACTTACTTTGTGTACTGTTCACTTAAACATGTGGTGAAGAAAAAGCTTTTCAAGGCTTTAAACAATCATCATTTAGACAAGCAAATCTCAGTTAAAAACAGAGAAAGTCCATGTACCATTTGCTGAACTGGAACTTTCTCTGAGTTCGAGTGGTTTGGGACAAAATCAGGTATTTTCAGGAACTGGAAGGGAGAATGAATGTAGAAGGTGATGGGCATTAAAAAAAACAGGCAGGTACAGGGTGGGCAAGTCATTTTCTGAAAGATACTAAACTACAGACATGCCATATACATCTTTGTGTAACTGTTTAGCAGCTCTCCCCAGCAGCCAAGTTCTCCAGTTTACATGAAAAATAAGACTAAAGATTATTCTTTCAGTACATTGCATTTGTGTCATCTGACTTTAAATACAAATGTTATAAAAAGTTGTCTTTAAATTATAATTGTTGCCATAATGTTGTGGCAGCTCATTTAAGTACAGCAGTAGTTCACAGTATGAAAATTTATTAGGGCTGCAGAATTGCTTGATCACACTACTCAGTAAGCATATTTAATATCTGCTTATGCCTGTCTGTAATGAGTATGTTTTCTTCACTATTCCATTCCAAAGATCTCTTAGAAGTAGTGATCCAAGAAAACACTGAAGAATAAAATATTTTCCTTTAATAATGACAATGTAGTTTTTGTATGTATTGTGGAGTTAGTGTATCTGCAATACACAAACATTACAGCACTTTCGTGGACCTAGTGCAGAATGTGTGTTTTGTGACAGTGGCTGTTGTATTATACTACTAACAAAAGTAAGGCAGGCACTCACATTGGCATTGATGAATTCTGCTTATGTAGTTGCTGCGAAACATAGGGTCCTCTGTGAATGGTCTGGGTATTTACATACCAAATGTCTCAGCATTACTAGACTACCTGTTATACCACACTCAGCACAATGTTATCCAGGTCTTTGTCTCTGTATTTTCAAATATTAATGTTTTATATTCCTTTCCTTGCCACACTCAGCATCTTAACTGAGTGATTTTTCTCATCTTCATGCTATATTGAGAAAAGATCAGGCTATATTAATTTTTCCCCCTTTACCCACATGGGATTGACTCTTTAGAAGACCTGTTTCTGTGTTTGGCTTTTTGAAGAGTTTGAGCTGCTCTCTGAAGGTCGAGGCTTTCTGTGCAAATATGAGAGAAACACAAGATGCTGAAATAATATTAGCAGGTAACAAATAGGGAGGGAGGAGAGGTGGGAGCCTGGAACTTGCCAGGATGCTGAAAGCAGAAAAGATCACACTCAGAGCATTACATCTGCATACCTGCTTGTTCCTTGGATGTGTGTTGTACCAAACCTGGCTGTTTAAGCTCAAAATCAGTCACTGCTTGTTTTCCTGTGGCCCACTCTCTGACATGTTTGTAAGGTAACCTCTGCAATAGCAGATTCTTCCCCTTTGCAGCCATCTGCTGTTGGGCCCTGCATGCTTTTGAGATGGCATTTTTCTTGTCACACTTCTTTTTATCTGCAGACTTAGTGGCTTGCAGGAAACAAGGGAATTGAAACTGTGACTTTACTGAAGGACCACATAATCCAGTCCACTTGGTTTTCATAGAATCATAGAACAATCCATGTTGAAAGGGGCTTGAAAGATTACCCTTTTGCTTTCCCCTTGTTGCTTCAAGCTACATCAGGTGTAGCTATTTTGAGCAAAGGCCATGTCTGTCATGTCCCTGTTGTCTCTAAGGTCAGTAGCATGTTTGTATAATTTTAAGAAAAAGGGGCTCTCTTAACTGAGAAATAGTAAGTGTTTAAAAAGAAGAATCCCTTGCTATTTTAGATCACCATATACAAAATATACATGGATATATATGCTCACAGTATTTTATGTGTAAATTATTGCTGGAATAGATAAGATTTTCTGCTCTTTTCACTGAAGAGTATCTCTTCAGGGAGGCCAACAGAATAAATTAATGAGAGTGTTAAATAAATACATCATCGTGATTCTGATAGGCCAAATGAAGATGTTCAAGATAAAGTGCACATGGTTCATATGGTTCTAATAAAATTACATAATTGATCATTATTAAGAGAAATAACATTCTCACCTATTAGCTGTCTTACTTCACACCTTCGTGAAAGCCAGACAAATGGTAGCAATAAATTAATATTTCCTGCCTTTTCAAAAGTTTCATGTAGCAGTCATTGTAGGATATGTTATGGCAGAAAGAAACAAAGAAAACAGCATTTGCAAAGCACAGGGTTACAGAAGTAAAATACACAATAGTTCCAACTTCTCAGCTCTGTATTTTCCTTCACTTCCTTTCCCATTCTGTGTAAACAAATGGAATCACTTAAAATAGGGAAATGTCTCCAATATATTTTTTTCCAGCTCTGAGGAGCTGGAATAACCTAAGTGTTTAAGAAGCCAAATGCAGTTTTTCAACATTCTTTCCTGAGTAAAAATAAATAGGGCTGCTGCTGCAGCATTTAATACTAACACAGAGATTTGGCAAGGAGCTAGTTATTGATGAGGTTTTGGTTCCATTTGAATTGTATTAATTACTGTGTATCACATTGGTGTGTTTATTGTTGCAGTAAAAGATAGTTTCAAAAATGGCTGTCCATATTCATTTAAAAACAAACAAAAACATTAAACTGACCTTAGTAAATGTGGAAAAAATAATTATAAAGTGTGCTGTGTATAGCATATCAAATTTTGAGCGTGTGGGAGAAAAAGTAATGCTTCTTAAGAACAATAACCACTTCACTTAAATTTGCAGTAGGATTGCAGATTGGTTGGCATCATCTAATAGGAAAGACTCTAGGTAAACAACTTATAAGACTGCTGCCAGCTCTTAAAATAACCTTTATTCTTGTACATTTCTGTTCTTGTCAGCATTCACTTAAGATGCATTTTATAGTCACTGTGCCAGAAAATACAAATGTGGAACTTCTTCATGTAGTGGTAGAGGCCCAGATTAGCAGCTGTAAATGCAATATGACTGTAGTGTCATCAGGGATTTTTCTTCCTAGTTAAGATTCAGCAATGTGCCTATGAGATACACCTGCTAACTTTTAAGTGCTGCAGGAAAAAAAACACTGATTTTATACATATATGTGTGTGTGTATGGTATAAATATATTAATACATAGGACTTTTTCCTTTTTCTCCATAATAAAGAACTATGAAAATATATATGTTTATAAGTGATCCCTGGCTGTAATAAGGTAATCATTTCTTGCCTGTAAATTTGTTACAAAAGAGAGAAGATAGCTATGTTTATTATCTAGAGATTGGTATTTTTCATGTATTTATGCATGTGTATATAACAACCTATATATATATATATATATATATATATATATATATATATATATTAGATATGTAAATGTGTTTAATATGTAAAGCTATCTGTTGTACGTCAGCTTTAGTTACGAGCAGCATTTCTCCAAGAAAAACAGGAAACCATTGTTACTTCTCCAGTGCTGACCTTCTTGGGAGATCAATTTTTTAAAAACTGACAGCTAAAGAAATTGCTGTCTTGCAGTGTTTTTATGTTACTATGCTGTGGTGGCACTTTAATGTGTTTAGGCCTTACATTGTTCAATAAGTTGATTCTACATAAGGTGATAGTGTTGCACCCTCTCCTGTTATGCCACTCCTACTTTTGTCTGCCATCAAAAAATAAAGAGTGGCATGGGAAAAAAAAAAAAAAAAAAAAAAGTAGTTAGTTTGCTTTTGAGGGCAGAAAGGCTGCTGCCCAGCTACTTACCTGAGTAATTTTAGGGCACTCACCCTGAAATTTATCAGTGAGACCTCACACAAGCAGGTGTTGTTTGGAGATTGTCAAGTTTGGCAGGGTGATAAGGACGAGTAATTCAGTGACAGTGAGAAAAAGTATCTTCATCAGAGCTCAGCAGGATTTGTTAGAGCTCATGGGTTATACACCAAACAATTACAGTTCTGTAAAGTACATGGGAAAAAGAGATGTCTGGCCACCTTTTTGTGCTGCAGAGGCTAAGGAAGGGAAAATGTGGTGATTATTGAAGTAGACAGACATTTATACAGAGCTGTCAAGGAAAGATGCCATTATACTTTGCAGAGCAGAACTGTGCACTCTGAGTGAGGCAAATTCAAAAAAAAAAAAAAAAATTTAAACCCAGCCACCTTATTTTCAGCCCTGCAGAAACATGAGCAGTCACTCCTACCTCAGCTCTGAGTTGCAAAGTGTAATCTTTTTGTGGATGAAATACACAAGACATGCCACATACTTTCAGAAACTGAAGATGATAACCTAATAGTATTAAGTAAGTAGTAGCAACAGGTCTGCATGATCTACTCCACCAGCTGTCAAGATGGGAAGGCAGCCCCTAGGATTCAGGTTAGCCCCTAGGACTCGGGCTGCCTCCCAAGCCAGCACTGTCCCACTGCAATTGCATCTGTCACATGGCTTGGCATGGAAGCCACATAACCTGCTCACCAGCCACAGGTGTCCCTGAGAGTCAGACACTGGCAGCCAGACACCTTTGGAGAGGACAGAGTTCACAGTTGTTGATTTGACTAGATTTGCTCAATTTTTAGGGTAATATCACGTTTTTTCAGTGTCTGCAGGACATTCAGATTTTGCTTCTATAATTCTTCTTAATTCTGCGATTTAATTCTTACTGCACATCCCCATACACGTATCTGATGCTCTGTTATATAGGGAAAACCTTTCCTACTTGCTTTTTTGCCCCAATAGCAGTGAAAAATTCCATGAAGTGGCTTATTCCTGTCCTTGCTTCCTGCCAGCTGTGATAAAGGGCTACTACCTGTTTCCATATGAGTACACAAATACCTAATAACCAGAGAATGGTTGGGTTACAAGATGGACTAGTGCTTACTCTTCAGTGATTTCTTTTTCCCCATTTGTTGTCTCATATCTGCTGATAAATCCCATTCTGAAGCCTTAAGCCTTCTCCTGGATTCAGACAGAAGGCAATAGTAAGGTTTTCAAGAGCAAATCTTTATGTTCACAAGAAACAGCTGACTATATAGACTTGTACTAAATCTTTGAACAAAAACAAATTGTCAGGTTTTGAGGGCTGGACCTGTCAGGACCAAATTACATAGTTTTGCAGGCAGAAATTAAAACATCAAATCATTCAAAAGGAGCTGAGAAGCAACTTTTAGATTTCTATTTATTGTCCTCTCCTGATGACAAAGTGGTTCTTTACGGCACATTCTTTACCGGGGAATTTAGTTGCAATGTGTTACCTAAAGAGGTAAAAACTTTTGGGTAACCAAGTTGCTGAGCAAATCATAGAGCCTTTTTCCCCAAAAGTTTCCTGTGGTCAGTGAAACTCCCCTGGCACTGACCTATGCACTGGCTGCCAGCCACCTCCCAGAAAAGTAAATGCAGTGTACAAGCTACAAACATGCAGGATGAAAAAAGAGCACAATGAGTAGCCACTTAAGTCTCTAATTTGGGAGAATGATGCGCAGTGAGTGTGTGCTGCTGAAGTGCTTTCTTTAGACTCGGGTGGTGAGAACACTGTAAGAAGGCTGTTGTGGTTCGTAGGGTTAATGAGTGTCAGTGTGTAAATACTGGTGCAATCCTTCTGCTGAGGCAGGGGATGTTTATAGATGGGAATTTTTTAGCAGCTATAAATGGAAGGTCTGTTTGTTTCGTCTAAGGCACATGGGAAAGGCTTGTTCATAACTTTAAAAATTCATTGCTGGTGGCTTAAAAAAATCCTTAGGTTTCAAAGTACAGCTTACAGTGCCATGGCAGAGGTTCTGGAAGGGAGGCAGCAGAGCAGGCAAGCTGCAGCAGCCCAGCAAAGACTGACAGCACAGCACTGGTTGGCTCTGCACTTGCTGAAATGCCTGCACGCCTGTGGTTTGCTAAGGAAGCGGCTCACATATAAATCTGTGCTTTTATTGCATTGGAGTCAAGAGGTGCAGCAGTAGATAACATCACCTGTTGGCACAGGGACAGCAAACAGCAGCTGTAACTTTCTCCTACAAAGGAATCTGCCCCAGCTGAATATGATTGACTGAGAAGTCACGTACTCAGTCTCATCTATCTCCCCAGTTGGGGGAGAAAAAAAAATGCAATTCAGGTTTCAGCATTTTTGTAATCCCTCTGAGCCTCCCATTAAATTTGCTCTACTGTGTGGGAAAGGATTAAAGATTCTTTGGGCTCCAAAACACAGTATACAAAAATTAAGTACTTCAGCATGGTTTGTGGTAAGGCAGCAACTAAAGTGTATAGCCTGCCACATAACCTAGAGCAGCAAGTTCTCTTTGACAAGTAACACTTGTTGACAGCTTAAAATTTCTGTTGGTAACACATGCCACAGTTGTGTATGGCCTTTGTTTTAAATATTCTGTATGCAACATATTTCATGAGTGACTTCAAAAATTATCAGAGTTGTTCATATGCTGTTACTAACTTAGCTCAGAGTGCCAAAAGAAGGAAATATTTTCTGGCAAGAAAAACTTCTGTTCCTTTACCAACAGCTTCATAAATGCTCCCTTGTAATAAATATTTCAAGATTAAAATCAATGTGTTACAAGTTTCAGACAAGGCTGTTTATCAAGATTAAATAGTTCATTTCCTAAAAGGCAATATTATTCACATTTTATGTGAGTGTGAGCATAGATGAGAAATTTGTATTCAAGAGCAGCCAGGATTTTTTCCCCACAAAAATTGGTAAACAGAAAATGCCAAAAACATTCTTTCCGTGATTTTTTACTACTTTGAGAGCTTGACTTGCTGTTAGGCTTCATTTGCACAGTATTAAATTCTCCTAAATATACCATGTTTAGTGTCATTCAGCATCTAGCCTTTCTTGTCCTAAGTCAACACTTAAATGTATGAACCTTTTTTATTTTTTTTGGGAAAAGGGTACAGAGCTACTGTGTACCCAGACCTGAAGGAGAAAGTAGGGGCAAGAAAGGGTATAACAGATATCAAAATGTAGACTCCAAAATCCATACTTTCAAAAATAAATGTTGTCTTCTGCTTTTTACCCTACTTGCATGAAACTTCTTCCTTCCTCATCTCAGCTGCTGAGCCAAGAGCTGTGTGTGACAACTGCCAGCTGCTCATCCAACCACAAATTACCAGTGTTATGGGGCAGACTAGAAAGTGCTAAAGAACAAGAGGAGTCAAAGCATCAGTGTTACATTTCTGTCATACTTCATTTCCTCATTGCACTAGAAAGCAGGAATATAGGAGCTCTGAATTCCATCTCGTGAACAAGAGGTTGCTCCAGTGTGTGTAAAATGCTGCTGCTGATTTAACAACTGTTGAACTGCTTTCACCATTTGTAAGGCAAATTAAATAAGGATTCCAAAGGAACTGGAAAATAATACCATGCCATGCAATTTATATCTAGGATCTCCACCCAAAAAGCATAAGAAATATCTGCTGGTTATATTCATATTTTTATTTTTTCATCATATTTGTCTTTTCATTTTTCTAAACGTAGAACCTGCTTGCTTTTTCTCTATAGGAACTTCTAATGTTATTTTTCGAAACTTTAAACAGTATTCCTCAATGTCATTATTTCAAAATTTTATATGTGCAGGTATTTTATGTATTGGTTATTTTTCTTAAGGTCTAGACAAGTATATTATTTACAAAAAGAAATGTTTATAGAAAGAAAAATGTAATTATGAAAAAAAGCTTAATATCTGGGCTATTCAGTTCTTGGGATTTTTTGTGCAGCCTAAATTATAACCTGTTTACTGATATTTTGGTTTGATTTCAGGTTACCATTGGCCAGATGTACTCCACAGAGAAATTGGTCATTGAGAGTCCAGGAAACACATAGCCAAGAAAAGCCTCTGATCCTGAAGCAACACTGGACCATCTTAAGCATCCTACAGTGCTACATACAGAACTAAAAACTCACTGCACATGTCTGAGCTTGTCTGTTCAGCAGAAGAAATGCCTGAGAGACAGTTTTTGGCAACCAAAGTACTATTTTCTAATGGTCACATGTTCTAAGATAAATGGCTGTGATTTATAATAGTATGTAAGATAGTCTTGAAATCTGTTTGCCTGCATGTCCCATGTAATGGAATAGTTCCTGCCCTATTTCAACAATAAAACTTCATTAAACTGCCTGTAACCAGATACATTATTCTGCTGTTGACTTTGTCTCTCACTGACCACAAAAAACACGTTAGATTTAAAACCCCTCAAATTTAAAACCCCTCACCCAGTTACTAAGTTTATATTGATCCTGTTGCATTTTAAAATATCCAGCATCTGAATTAAATGAGAAAGTATATATTTTATTTAAAGTATTAAAACCAGAGATGGTCAGAATTTTTGTCTCCTGGACTTTGATACTTACAGCTATCATAAGCTGCATTGTGTGGTTTCCTTGAAGAGCATCCCTTGACATTTCAGGAGGTAACATAAAAATTTCACTAGTTCTTTCTTTAGTTATCAAGAGTTAATAACCAGTCTTGTCCTTCTTTTAACAATTGATTGATCAGAATAGCAGAATGCAAGACTTGAATTACTGAGGCTTGGGAGCTTTCAAATGTTTTTTCACCATCAAGTCTTTTAATTTGTTGAGGTGCAGCTATTAGCAGAAAGCTCCACATCACTTTATGATGTGATTTCCCTTTTTCACAAACGTCGTGAATTTTGGCAGAAGAAAAAGAACCTAACTGGAACAGTAACTCAGATGCTGTAAGTCATGAAGTGGCAACAGGCTTTGCCTAGAAAAGTGGAACACTCAGAATAGCATTTTATTGATTATTCTTAAATCCATAGAATGCTCAACACTTTTAAGACCATGGATTAATAAAAAAACAGGTAAAGTTTTTGATCAGGTTCTGCTCAAGTCATTGTTGTGCTTGAATTTGCTTTCTATTAGAAATCTGCAGAAAAAATAAGCAGTGCAAAGCTGGCATACAGGGGGAAAAAAGTTTCCTTTTATTTCAGTGAATTGTTGTGGGGCTTTTTAAGCAGAGAAACAGAAGCTCAAAACTAGTTCTATGGCACTGTGGGCTTTGAAATTCACCCCTTATTATTCTTGCTTCACAAAATTCATCTTTGTTTATGTTCTCCTGTGTTGTTCATGCTCTGTAAAAACATTATTAAAGCAGAGTGTCTAATTAAAGTATCTAATTTAGAACAAACTCCCATTCCTCACTGCCACTTAAAGTGTATTTTACCATATTGTACAGTTAGATTGAGATGTATAGTAATGGATTTCATATGGACAATACAGTGTACAGAATAAAACAGTGTTTACCTGAGACTACAAATGTAGCCCCCTTCTCAATTTCAGATGAAAAGCAAATACAGTAAAAATTCTCCCCTTATTAAGTGTATAAGTATTGAAATGTAAATTGCTTTTAGTGAACATTTTATTAAAATGGAATTCAATTAGTCTAATAGGTAATATACATTAGATTCTGTATTTGAAATCTCTACATTCACAACTAGATAATTAAGTGCACTTAAGTTCATGGTGAAAGTGCAGGGAAAGTAGATTGTTCTTTAAGCTTCCAATCTGCTCACAGAAAAGCAGTAACATCTTACACTCTTGGCTGACACAGGCTTGGAAGGGCTGCCAGTTTTATACTGTAAGAAACTTGGTTGCTAAAACAGTACATGTAAAATCCTTGTCTAAAACAGCTTAATTACTGGAACAAGCATTGCATACCATTTCAGGATCTGAGAATGTATGCTAGGAAGCAAAATAAACATATTTATAAATAGCATAGCCCTAATTTATAAAAAGGGACAACTCCATCGGTAACATTCTTACTATTCAAATCTATTTTTTCACCATATTGATGGAAAAATAAGAGAATTCTTTCAATGCATAATCAGTTCTTCCAAAATACCTTTCCAGTGAAGATTTTTAGCATTGTTTCCAACAAGAATGCAGCTGTAGATGGTACGTGCTGTCATACAGTTAGGCAGTCATGGGAAGGTGAAATGTCTTATTAATTCCCTCCAAAGTATGAAGGAGATTACTTCTCCATTAATGCCTGAAAACTGTTGTTAAGCTTTTGTGGTAGATAGAACTGCAGTCCCAATTCATGCCATCTGCTCCAACCTTCTTTCTCAAGGTTACCACTCAGATTCTCTCTCACTTATTTCTACCTTCAGAGAAGCAGTAGTAACCTTCAGATACCAGTCTACAGAGAGGACCATCAAAGCAGGAGGGGAAAAGTAATGGGGCTCTGTAATTTCCCTCTGTCCCCAGTCCATACTGCAGAGGGTAAGACAGCTGAGTAAAGGACAAATTAGTTCTTACTTGAAGTTCCTGACCAGCTTGTCATACAGTATTTATACTGTACTTACACAGTATTTATACATTACTTATTAGAAGCAAGGTACGAACACCTCTGCTGTCACAGTCCAAAAGTCTGTGTAACACTATCTAGCTTGTTAACAGGAGTGCAAAGCTAGCAAAGATATTACCACTTACTCCTCTAAGCCAAGCATTTTAGATGCTTGTTCCCTGTTTTGGACGGGCCTGTATGTTTCCTTTGCTTGTAACATACACAGTAAGTGCATGGTCAGTTAGAGTACATTAAGTGCATATCAGTTGTACGTGATTCAAAGACACCTACAAATATATTTTTCCCTTGCCTGATGTCTATTTTAAGGTATTTTTTCAAAACATGCCAAATTCTGTATAAAAACTTAGCTTGACAAATGCTTCATCACTGAAGTTCTACAAGCTATGGAGGGAAAATACTTGCTAGCCATACCTGGCTTAAGAAGTCAAGCCCAGTTGTAGCTGGGGTGACTTCAGTGTTGTGTTGGTGGCACTTGCCCTGTTCTTACTCTTGGCTAGGGATGTGCTCATTGCTGGGAGAGTGGCCTGGAGAGCTGGCACTGTGGTCCAGCCTCAGAGCTGCTGTGCTCTTACAGCTGCACCTTCTGTGCTTCACCAGTTCCGTTTACGTTGCAATACTCATTAAATCTCTCTTGGCACGCTGTCAGAAGCTTTGTTGGATTTTGTCAAAGCCGTGTAAACAACAGGAATAGTTAAAACACAAAGGAGTGATCCCATGACTTACGTACAATGTCCCCTACTACAAAAAGTATATATTTTTTCCTTAGAACAGAGTTCAATAAATATCTTTACTAAAGCTGCAATGTCTTAGCAAAACAAGTTTGCTTTTGTATTATATTAAAAACGTTTTTTTCCCGATCTCGGCATTTTAGCAAACTATTGACCTCAGCAGTATGAACCAAAAATTTGAGTGCTTGCCTATACTGAAGTTTGTCCTTACTTTTACAGGATAAACTTGGAACAGCATTCTGAAAGGAAAAAAGGAACTATATGATTAATACTAGTAACTGTTCAAAGGACAGGAATTTCTGCTGTGTGCTACAACCTCCAAGAAATTTTTCTGCCATCGAAAGCACGGCTTCAAAATACCCAGATATACTCAGAGGTACAGATTTTCAGGAGAGAAACCCAAGTGGAGAAGCATGTGAACACTTTACAATGTTGAAACAGGCCTAAGAAGGATTTTAACTTACTACTCCATTTTCTCTAAAGGCTATTTCTATTAAAAAAAAAAAAAAACTCTCCAAGTTTCCAGGCCTTAAAAGCAAAACTTTTACCCTCTAACACCAGCAGATAGAATAGCTTTATGGAGAAGCACCAGGCCCTCAACTGTATTTCCTGTAATGCACCATAAATGCATCTCTCCCAATACCCAGCACAGACCATACGTACGCGTAAACAGAGCCATGAAAGAGCTGTGCACTGACTGTTTTCCTGAGTTTTCCATAATGATCTACAGTGAAATCCTGGCATTATTCAAGTCAGGACTATACTGTTCGCTTTGTTCCACCATTCTTAACACAGGCAGAATTATTTCATACTCTTGGGAATATTTTGCTTGACGACCTCTACTAAAAAAAAAGAGCTAAGCTGTGCAGCTCTTTAATTGAGCGTTTACGTCCTACTTTTTTCACTTTGTCATAATGTAAGATGAGGCCTTAATGTGAAAACAGGGGGTAAAAAAGAGAGAAGCCAGTAATTCTTCCAAAACTCTATATTTTCTACAAATAAGGAAAAAATTTGGAACTCTCAAGCCTGTTTCACAAGTATATGCACCTTCAAAAAATACTGCAGCTTACAGAGGAAATTAAATATGTTTTTCAAGAGATGCTTCTTTCTAAACTACTTACCTTTTTTACTGTTAAACCACTATCTACTGAAGCTTTGCAAGAGGGGGAAATAATGGTAATTTAGAGCATTCAAGTAACTACTCTTCTGTGTTCAAGAAAAAGAACTGTGGAGACCTGTGAAGAATGTACAGGCATTCTACTGAAAGAGTACACCCCATAAATATTTATAACAGTCTTTGGCAATATGCTAATCCAAGGCAAGTAATTTTCCCTCTCTCAGAAAGAATAATGAAAAAACAATTAAGGTGATTTAATTACTGCCATGCACAGACAGCGTATTTTGAACTCTAGACAGATGAACATTCATCACAGTGCCATGTTATCCTAACCCCATAACACAAGACTCTGAACAGAATGGACAATTAAACCTAGATCATTTCCCTTACCTTCCTGCAGAACATTGGGCTGGATCCAAATCCCAGGGAAGCCAATGGGAGCAGAAGCCAGACTTTCCAAGTACTGACTGAAAGCTCCAATTTTAAATAAAACAGAAGTAGTTTTCATGCAAGCTTACAGATCTTCATGACACCAAAGTAAATTTAGCTTCGCAGTCCTTTTCTGAATCATCTAAATCTGAATTTAAAAGTAAGTGTACATGGCAAAAAATTGCTTAAGGAAGATTTAACTTTTATGTCCTTCAGAGTTACCCCTACAGAGTTTCAACTATATTACACTTTCTTCATTTATATACACACCTATAAAACCATTTGGCAGCTATTCCTATCCAAGTCCTTAATCCACAGGTGGGGGAACAGAAATCTGCATAAAGTAAAAATCGTTGGAGCTGGAGTTTTTCCAAAAGTGCAATAAATCTTAAATTTCTTATTTAGGTTAGTGGAGGGAGCATGTTTATGAGAACATTCTCCAAAAGTTATGCTTTGAATCTTTATAAAATACATTAACAGTAATGCAACCAAACAGAAAGAGTGCTTCTCTTAACATTTTACTCTACTGGCCTTTAGATTTTAATGGAATTAAAACTACTTCATTTTGATTACATTCCTTTGAGAATAATGTTGCAGTTACGCCATGTGTCTCAACCTCTGACCAGGAGCAGGAGCTCTAGGTTTTGCTGATGTGGGCTTGCAAGACTTTGGTACACACATGGTCCAGCTGGATTTTTACAACTGCTTCCCAGTGTAAACTTTGATAAAGGCTTCCATTTCCACAGCTCTCAGTAACCTCAGCTGTGGAAATACAGACAACTGTTAATAGGCTGTCTTTGAAACCTGCTTTGGAAATCTACTGCTTCTGTACAATCTTAAGAGCACAGAAATGTACTGTCTATCAAAAAATAGTCTGACTCCCATTTAGAGGTTTACTCCTTTTCAAAATAATTCTTAATAACAAATAAAAGCACTTCACCAGGTATCATAGCACAAAAATGCTGTGCTTTAATTAACACAATTGGCAGGATTTGCAATTGGCACTGATTTTCTGAAGCACTCAGAAGATTTTACTATCTAGCCTAAGCAAGTTCCTTCATGCATTTTGAATTTCAAGGTCACACATCTAAAAAGCACACAGAAATGTTACATGTTCTGGATGTTGATGTTTACAGTGGACTAGAGAATGTTTCCAGGCCTCTATCACTAGGCACAGCTAGCCAGGATTCTTCATGGTGCCACCTCTGCCCAGACACAGTCATCAGAATATGGCTTTATTCTGTTTAAATCCTTTAAATCCTGTTCAGGAAAAATCACTCTCCTCCTTTTTCTGGCAATGTGTCCTTCTTCTCTGAAGCAGCTAACAAACAAAGCACAGAATAAGGAATGGGGTCCAGAAATGCCAAATATTACATTGCACTTAAATGAAGGCTCCATCTTGACTACACATCAGCTTAAGAGCACCCTATTTCATTGATGCAGCAATCTGAAGAAAGGCTAATTCATACCAGGTTATCCCATGTAACATCCTGTAATCCTATAATGCATGATAGACTTAAAACAAACTTGTATAGGGAAGCAGCAAAGTTCACTATTTTTCCTTAAAACCTTTTTGGCAAGGGTTCGCATGTAACTTGAAGGACAACAGTACAAACTTCTGTTTGCCTGCAGAGAGCTTTCCCTCTGTGCGTTGTCAAGCAACTGCTACAGTCTAACAGCAGAATGGTTTCTGGACGAATTAACACCTCCTTGTCTGGCTGTATCCTCACACTGTTCTGTACATACAGGCTTTTTTGGGAGGAGGGAGGGCAGGCTGTGTTGCAGCAGCAGCATGCATGCGGGCAGAACTGCAGGACCTTTAGTCTGAAGCTCCTTCTGCTTCATGTCCTTCTCCCAACAGACCCCCTGCTTTTACTCTGGGTCTGTTCCAGCCATCTCAAAAGGCAGGTTAGCTGTAGGCTTGAAAATATTCTCAAGTATGGGGAAATATATAACGATGCTGTATTTTTCTAATGTTCTCATAATAGTGTTGAAATGTTTTACACCTTCAGAGGAAATGAAGACCTGAGAAATTGTATGGTATGCTCTATTTCAGAACAGAAAAATGAAATTACATTCCATGATCTTACTGAAGACCATACATCCATGTCAGGGAATTTTCTGCATTCTGGCAATGTCTTATCTATTCTTCATTAACCAAAAATAACCCATGTTTTGAGATACTGTATCAAAAGAAAACAAGAAGAGCCAGAACAAAACTTGACCGAAACCCACCTACTTTCCACTCATGCTAGTAAAGCTTCCTCACACCACAGCTCTGCTCAAGCTGCAGAGCACAGGGGTGCTGTCACAGGCTGTCAGGGACTCAGAGGGTGATTTGCCTCATGGCTTTGGCAGGACAGCAGTCATTCCAGCCCTAAATGCTGCTTATGGACAGGATCATCCCTGGTCAGGTCACACACACACGACAGGTTGCAAAACTGTGAAGCTTCCTGTTACGTTTTGCTAAATTGGGGGGAAAAAATGTGTAATGGTGAGCTTTATGGCTTTTTTTAACTTTTTTTTTTATTCTTACAAACCCATTTGCATTGGTAGTTTTTGCTTAATTTCAAGAGTTGGGACACCAGTAGTAGCCAACCTCCAGGCCTGCAGTGCAAGAGTGAAGAATGTAAAATCAATTCAAGTGTCCAGCGCCATAAAGTCCAGCTGTGTGCACAACAAAGTCCTTTCCCAGCAACATACAAATACAGAAAAATATGTAGCAAAAAAGCTGAATAAATTAAAAATACTTGAGAAATGTGGTGCAGAATGTAACATAAGGAGAGCTGAACTAAGGCACTTGTTTCTATTTGTTACTGTTTCCATTCCTCTCTGTATCGCAGCATCATTCCTCATTAAGAAGGGTCATCCAAACCAGAACCCAAATCTGAAAATACAGAACCGTGTAAGAGACGGACACCATCTTTCACTTCACAGGGCACGACTCAAAGGTGTTACCAAAGTCCTCCTGATAAACACAGCATCAGCAAGTATTTTAACTCCTCCTTCGGCCCGGTTTTAGACTTGTCAGTTGTGTGAAAAGAAGTCACCAGTCTATTTTAAGCAAAAGCATTTCTGCAGGAGTCCCTGTTGGCTGCTATTAGCCAGACGGGATCTACATGTGAGCCTGGGGAACCGTATCAAAGCGTGTTGAGTGACAAAAACCAGGGCAGCCCAGTCCAGCCCCAGATCCAGCCCCAAAACAGAGCGGCTGCTGTTCAGAGCTGCCGCAGCCATGGCAAAGGTGGGACGGGCACGCAAGCCTGTCACGGGTTTGACAGGTGCTCGCAACAGTGAATCGTGCTGTTACCGAGTCCATTGAACTAAAAGAAAATAACAAAAAAAGGACAAAGCACACCATTGCTGTCGCTGTACTGTGTCTTTCAAATGGATCTGAGAACAGGAAAACTGGGATCCTAAGTTAAATCTGTAGCGAACGCGCCACCAAGTTCTCACACGAGTGCTCTTGACTAATCGGGTAAGTGGAGTCAAGCCCAAATCAAGACCTCAAAAATTCACTTCAGGAGGGGAAAAGCAAAGCCCACGCTACTCAGTCTCCTTGCTCTCTCTCTCTCTCAAAAAAAAAAAAAAAAAAAAAAAAAAATTAAAAAGATAAAAAACCAAAAAGGAGAACAATTCCACAAGCCACAGCAATGCGAGCCTACGCACATCCATCTTCCGCTGGCAGAAACTGAAGCTCCTCTCGAAACCCCCGGACTCGGGGCAGTCCGTGGGCGCGCTGGCCGCGTCCCTCCCGAGCCGGGCCCCGCTCCGGGCGCGGTGCGGCCGCTGCCCTGCCCGGCCCGGCCCGACCGGCTGCCCTCGGCCCCGTCAGTAGCGGGGGGCGGCGGGGGCCGGCGGGGCGGCGGCGGGGCCGCCCCCGGGGCAGCCGCAGCAGCGCAGCGTGTAGTTGCGGCCGCCGTTGTTGTCCCAGAACTCGCCCTGCGGGCTGCGGTAGCGGATGGCGAAGTGCAGGGCCGAGCCCTCCCGCAGGCTCGGCGGGACGCACAGGGTGAAGCCGTAGCGCTCGGCCGGCGGCTCGGGGGGCAGCGGCGCGGCCGGGACGTCCACGAAGGAGAGCCACTCGTTGAAGGTGTAGCGCACCGTCACCTCCTTGGGGCCGGGGCCGCCCAGCACCTGCACCGTGCCCCGCACGTCGGTGGGCGCCGCGGGCCGCCCCAGGCGCTCCAGGCAGACGCGCTGCCGCCGCAGGCGCTCGGCGCCGGGCTCGCCGCCGTCGGGGAAGTCGGGCACCAGCAGCAGCGCGGGCGGCGGCTCGGCGCCGGGCGGCGGCGGGTCCCGCTCCTCGCCGGGCGGGCTCTGCAGGTGCGACAGCGCGGCGGGCGGCACCTGCGGCTCCTCGGCGTCGCTGAAGTGCTTGACGCTGGCCAGGCTCAGCCCCAGCGAGTCGGCGAACTGCACCCGCTTCTTGCACTTGCCGCAGCAATCTTCGCCCGCCGCCGCCGCCTCCCCCTCCTCTTCCTCCTCCTCCCCCTCCTCCTGCCGCTCGCCGGGGCCGGGGGACGGCGGCCGCCCGCAGCGGCGCAGCTCCAGCAGCACCAGCCGCTCCCCCGCCGCCTCCCGCTTGGCGTCGCGGGGTCCCGTCGGGGCCGCGCCGCGGAGCCGCCGCTCCTCGGCCGCCAGCTCCTGCCGCGGGCGTGCGGGGCTCGCCATGGCGGGGCGCCCCGCTGGGCCCGTCCCGGCCGCCCCTGTGCCGGAGGCGGACGGGCCGGCACCGCTTTATCCGGCGCCCCCGCCGCAGGCCCCGGGCTGGGGGCGCGCCCCCCCGCCGGCCCCGGAGCCTCCCCGCGGGGCCGGGGCTGGGGCTGGGGCTGGGGCTGGGGCGGCCGCGGGCGGGGCGGGACCTCCCCGGACGGGCGACGCGGAAACAGCCGCGACGGGCGGCCCCGCACGTCCTCCCGCCCGCGGGGGCCGCGGTTACCAGGGCGCGGAGCAGCGAGCAGCGAGCAACGCTCCGAGTTTACGGGCTTGGAGCGGCGACGGCGGCGGGGAGAGGCGCCCCGCGGGGCCCCCCGCCCCGCACAGCCCGGCCGGGGGCTGCCGGAGCAGGATTCGTTATTACTGTGATTAGTTAGTTATTATTATCATCATCATACCGACGTCGTTATCTAGGCTTCCACCCGTCGGAGGTTCAGCGGAGAAAGAGCCCGGAGGGTGAGGATTAAGCAGGAGCCCCCAGCCCCAGGCTTGCATCACCGAGGACTTCCATCCATGCATTCAGGGAACGGGAGGCGGTGGGAGGTGAGCTGCCTCCCTCCCCGCCGGCCTGGCCCTGAGAAGGGCTGGGGGCTGCCCGTGAGCCGCGCTCGTCTGCTGCTGGGAGTTTGTGAGACCCCCGGCTTTTGTGTGTAAATCAGTTTGCACCCATCCTAACTGCAGAGAAAATCTTTGAGACCAGAGCTTGAGGACAAAACCCCAAAGGTAAAACAAACTCCAAAGGCGTTAACTTTTAAAAGTATGTTTTGTAAGCAAATCTCTTTTTTTTTACCCACACCCGGTACTAACTGTACTCTTACTTGTGTAAAATCAAGTCCAAAGGCTCAGGAGGCACACACGTGTGCACAAACACCCTTCTAGAAGGCCAGGCTATCTCCAAAGTTTCCAATTAAAAACTGAAAATCAATAAAGGAAAACAAAATACAGGCATTGACCCTAAATAAATATAGAGAAGTAGTGTCCCTTTCAATTTTATTTTGTAGGCATGACGCATAGTAAACAGCATCCTTATTACAACATGTTTTTGTGACTAGGATGAGGTCCGTATCTGAGAAGTTTCCAAACTTGGTTCTACACTTTGTGCGTGTCACAGCTATTGTCTGGGGTGATTTGCACGGATGATTGCAAAAATACTACATTATTAAACTTCCCTCCATTCTTTTCCTTATGGAAGAGACACCAAAAAGCATATGCAGACAACCCAGTGCTTTTTGAAGCAACATACTCCCACTATGGATTTAGCAAGGAGGTTTTTTTGTTTGTTTTGCATAGGTTGCTTTATTTTTAGCATCAGCCTGGTTGCCAAAAAGCAGCCTCCCAGTGTGAGTGAATACACTGCAGTTCAACTGAGTGTGCAGTCTGGGTCTCGCAGAGGAATGAATGTCAAAGCAGCAGGAACATCACTGAACAGTTTTCTTAGCAGGCACTGCTGTGAGGGTATTCTTGCTACACCTTGGTGGAGGAGCTGCAGAGCGAGCAGTTCCTTAGGAGAATCTGACTACTCAGTATTTGTTTATCATTTGGTTTAGGGCATCCTGGCTGGCACCTGCTGTGCTGGTGGAAAACATGCTGAACACTAGTTTGCCATCAGCTGCTGATCACCAGCTCTGCTGGGAGCTGCCAGGTTCGGCAGGCTGGTGGCTAAACCCTTCATGGGAGGTTCCTTTGCCTTGTCTGCTCCAAGGGAGCTGGTGTGCCACCCTTCAGCTCTTGGAACCAGCCAGCCTCAGCTTCATGGTGCTAAACCACAGACCGTGGTGCTGAGCTACCAGCTGAGCTCTGGGGTGCAGCACAGGAAGAAGCAGCACAGTTGTTCCCTTTCTGGACATGGCAGCAAAGTGCTGGTGTCACCTGTTTGCATCATCACTCCCAACCTGCTGGTGTCTCTGGCAGAGCAGTGGACGGAAATTTTGGGTCTCTCCCAAACTCTCCTGTTAAGTAACATTCACTGTGATGAAAACAGGCTGCAAGCACTTTTTTACTTGTGCCTGGGAATGAGACCTCCTCACTTACCTCTCTGAGGTTTGTGGCACCTCAAATTACCAAGCTGGAAAGGAAAAAAAGGAATAGATGATGTGTAGGAAAAGGGTGCTTAAAACTTACAGTATGTTCAAGAGCCCTTACCTAAATAGCACACTGCTACTTTAATTTCTTGAAGTGCTCTCTATTATGCAGTGAGGAAAGCAGAAATGAAGAAACCAGCCCTTACTTCCTCATGTGGAAGCTGTCCCAGCTTGCCAAATCATTAACAAATGTTTTAAACAGCGAAGGGAAAAAATTGTGCCATTTGCTCATAAGGCAAAACCATTTGGACTACTAGAAATTTCAGAGTAATGTGAAAGGTTTAAGCAAATTAAGGGACAGCAAAAAGAGAAAACAACTGTAAATATTGATAAGAGTTAAGTAATATGGTAGCAATTAATACATTTCTTATATGTTCCATATCTCTTGGAGACAGGCCTGCAAAAAGAACTACAATTCATAGAAAATAAGCAAAAGCAGTTAAGCCAACATGAATCCATATTGCAGGAAAATAATTAAAATCAGGCAATTAACGGCACACAAACTCATATTTTAGTGGGAATCGGTTGCTACCATTTTGAAAGGAGTAATTTAAAATCAGATAAACCTTTAGAACAGATGTTCAACTACACACCAAACCCTGCCAGAGGACGTTAGTTAAGGAGGCATTTAGTATTCTCTTACATGTGTTATAGTGGCTTCTCCTAAAAGAATGGTGCAACCCAGGTCTCAGGCTTCTAAGTACTATTTACTACATTTGCTATTAAAGAAAATGTTGTGATTAAAGCTGAGGGATTTCCTAGTAAAAGAGAGATAGCATTATTAGCAGCCATGAGGCTTTTTGCATTCCCTGAGCTTGGACCAGATTATGCTTAGGGTTATCAACTACACACAGGATCAACACAGCACTTTCTTTCATTTCCCTGTTTCTTGTTTCACACCAGCCCACCTTGACCCCATCCTGCAAACAGCATACATATTTTGCAGAAGCATTTGCATCCTAAGATGATTACTGAAAATGACATTTAAAAAAAGAATGTGAAAATCACTGGTAAGCAATCCATGGTATTGCTCTTCAATTCTCACTATGATTGTATGGGAATGTATTTCTCAGGAGTCATTAGATCAGGGATTTTGGGTTGGAGCTATATTTGATATGGAGTTTGATAAATTGGTCAAGCTGCTTGGATCAATAATTGTCATCATTTCAACAGAAAATGAATATGAAAATATTTGTTTGCAGACACCCAGAGTCAAGTAACTGGAGAAATCTGTAGATTCAACTCAACCACACAAAAACCAGAAACCCATTCAAATACTGTTCATCATTTCTTTTAATGCACTTTTAATATTACCTTCAACTTTCAAACCCCGGGCTAGCAGATTTTCCAGTTAGTCCAAGGTAAAGTATTCAATTTTTGGATGTACCTAGTTCAAACATGCCAGATCTCTCCAATTTCTTACTCATGATCTCCCATGACAATAGCTTGTCAGAAAATGTGAATGAGTCATAGCTCCTAAGCCCTATGAAACAATTTACAGGGATTTAGAAATAGGCAGATATTATAACAGCTCACACGCAAAATTAATACCACCTTTTTCAAATGCTAGCAGCGTTCGTTCAAACAATATTCTTGCTTTGCTTTGAAAATTATGTAGCTCTTTATCCTGGTTGTAGCAGTCATGTCTTTTATACAAAAATTCTAGCAAGGATATTAATAGCCTCCTCAATTATTTAAGGAGAAAAAACAAAACAAAACACAAAAAAAAAAACCTTCCTATCCCATATGAAATTCTAGCTTCTCTGTGTTTCTAATGAGGATAGGATTTTCAGTTTACTTTGTTCATGAAGATGGGCAAACACTGAAAAACTCAGTAGGTCTATATAACATGAACAGAAATTATTCAGAAGTTAGATTATTAGACCTAATTTTCTTCTTTATGCAGGAAAACCAAGCAGCTGTATTTTAAAAAGGCATGCATTAGGTCCATAATGGGGAAAGTACTGAAATGGAAGCAAATAGATGGAGGTGATTACTTTAATTTCCAAATCTTAAATACAAATATTTAAATGTAATTTCTGCAGGATGCCCAGCAAACAAAACCATTTAGAACTCTGAGTCTCTCAGACAGCACTTTTAGAGATCTCTGCTGTATAATTTTTCTTGTGTCTCAACAGACTTTCATCTGATGTTCCTGATGAGATTAAATGCATGAAAATATTACACTTACTCAGTTTTTCTGAACTACAGCAATGATTGTGTTTTCTATGATGATGTTGAATATCCTTTTCAATTACTAAGACCAAATATTTGGCATTAAGGCAAGGAATATCTCTTAATTTGGATAAAATGCTGACCTCCTTGAAGGTGGAGTTTTGTCACTGACTTCAGTAGGTCCTAGATTTCCCTCTGTCTGGTATAAAATCACAGCCATACTTCATGACATGTAAATCTATGTAAAGGATTCTAAATTCAGAATGAAATTGGCATTAATTGTGACAAAACTATATTGCACAAAAACTTTCCATTCACTAAGATTGCAGAAGTATTGCTTTCATCTTAGGGTTCATAAAGGTGTCAAGATTGGTTTAATACCTTTTGTATTTATAAAGTATTTATCTAAACTTTTTATGTTCTAAACTTTTTACATGGTACACTGAAAATCTTAGGCCTAAAATTAGTTAACCTTTTAATCAGTAAATTATATAGTGATAAAACCCCCCTCCCATGTACAAGTTGTCATCCTGCCTTCCTTATAGTCTGCATTTCAACAATTTAACTCAAATAAACACTCTCTGAAAAGGAAAAGTTCAGATTACCAGTGAGAAAAAATGGTTTCAGCTTCCAAAGGGTATTCACAGCATAGGAGTTGAAAAGGGTTTTGTTTTATGGGTTTTGTTTGTTTTAATGTGGATCTCCAGAAAGTTGCAGAACCGCATCTCTTTCAAAAGTTTCTGATGAACACTAGGATCCAGGTTCTCACATGTAAAACCTCTATGTTTATGTGGGGTTTTGTTTAGCTGTTTTGGGGTTGTTTTTTCCAATCTAGGAAAAGTATAATTTGATCAAATTCTTGCCCTACATTATGTTAGTATACTGCTTTGGACTTGAGTGAGGAAGAAGCTTAATCTTACCCAGAGTAGGTTGGTATAGAGGGCATTTTACCCCCAAAATTATTGCTGGAGTATTAAAATAATTAACTATTTTCTTGCCTTCTTCCTTAAGTTGCTGGATTTTGCTCCTGCCCTGCCACCTAGCAGCCTGCCTTTGGAAAACATAACCCAATGTCTTCTTAAAATTCTGTAAGCAAACTTATTCAAACAGAAGATGTTTACCTCTTGTCTAAGGACACTCAGAGATTCCAAATGCTTGACATACCCTCCAGAATTAACTACTGGAAAGGATATAAAACATGATGAAACGACACATCTCTAGATCACCTTTTTGAGTTGCTAGCACATGAACATTACATGCTGAGTAATTAGATTCTCTCCCCCCTTTTTCCCCCTCTACAGCATTAGATTTTTTTACTCATTGCTAATGCAACATGAAAATGGAAAGCAACATGAACTTGTACCCACATTAATTCTGTTTTGTCTTTTTGTGTTTGCCTTTGTTACAAGCAGCAAGGCACATAGCTCACTCAAAATCAATACTGGCATGAACTCATCTGGTCTCTCCCAGGACAAGAGGATTTGCCAGCTGGTCAGAAGGACCTTTGTGACGTCAGCTGGCAAAACCTTTCTGGTCTTCAGAGCTGTGTTTGATGTGGCACAATGGAATTCCAGCCTGACCTCATCAGCTCAGGTACCTCCCCCTCCTTTGGGAAAACGGAGTTGGACAATCTAGCCTGTTCTAACAACTCCTGGCAAATGCAGGCCAACCTTTACAGTCCAGCAGTCACAGCTGGGTAAGTTGTTCATCAGTTCATTTCTTGGGTTAAAAAGGGAATAGGCTTCCAAGCAGTCTTGCTGTATAAATGCTACATTAAAATTTGTTGGCTTGAATGTGTGTTTTTTCACACTGTCTAAAAAGGAATAAATTCAACCCTGTCTCTGCATTTTCCCCAACTGCCTCAGTTACAGTCAGTTCTCAATAGCTCAGCTATGATACCAGACAGCAAAACAGATATCTGATAGAGTACATCCTGTAAAGAGAAAATGTTTATCAGTCAATTATATTGATTCTCATGACTTACGAACATCATAACTTCATTTGATGCATATATAAACCTGTGACTAGGAATCTGTAACATAATACAGTACTGCTAAAAGCACACAGAGTTGAATTTCAGTGAATAAAATAGATTATGTAGTGGGCTGAATAGAGAGACATTTGCTTTTCTATATAATGTTGATAGTTTTTACAATAGGAAATAAAAAGAGCAGAAATATGTGCTGCTTCAATATTCATGTGCCATTCTAATAAGGGAGCCTTTACTTGAAAACTCTCAAGTGCATGAAGAAGAAGCAGGGCTGCATGACAGAGCCTAACCCTGTAAATGCAAAGGACTGGCACAATAGCTGTCATTAACAGTACAGTACACAAATAAAAATTGCTGAAGTAGCCATCTATGAATGCAGGGATGTTTAGTCCTTTATCACCAGAAATAAAAATAGAAATAGAGGTTTTTTTACTTTAATTGACTATAAAAACAGTTAAAGTCCCACAGTCCCAGTGAGTTCAGTCCCACAGCTTCAGCACCTCCAGCAGGAAAGGCAGAAAAGAAGCTCCATCTGGTGGTGTGGCTGATTGTCATTGCTTTTCAGTTTCATCTGATTGCAAATACATTCCTCTCCAAACAAAATGAAAAACTGAAATAGCATGTGAAAGATCACCTGTCCTGCAAATGGAGCCAGCATTATCTAACACTTTAAAATCAGAAAACATTCTAAGACCAGGACTTTGTATTTGAAGCAAATCAGAGTTGAAGTTTTTCAATACAAGGCACACATGATCCTGTCAGGGTAGCAATCTAACAAACATGAAAGGGTGCATTAGCACACTTCAAGAGGTGACCTCCTGCAGCCTGGGATGGGGAGAAGAAAAGGCAGGAATCACTGGGTAAAGGATGAAGGAGGTGCATGAACATGAAGTTGGGGCTGCTGCTGCACCTGTCATATAAAAGTTGTTGTTGTTGTTGTTATTATTATTATTATTATTATTATTATTGCTACTACTACTATTTGCAAAGAATTGCTGAACAAACTGCAGTGATGCTGGTGGTCAGGTAAAATGATTTGACCTAAGCTTGCAAGTAATTTCAGCAAGTTTTTAATTCTAAGTATCTGTGCACATGATTTCAACAGGCACTGCTTTGCAGGATTGGGAAACATGTTTTTCCAAGTTGATCTTACCAAATGTTATAAGCATTGTAAAGTATAAACCTAATTGGGCAGATGATATTAGGTGGAGCCTCTGAAGTTTTATGCTTAATTTCACACACAAATTCATGTCTGTTACTGCTCCTTCAAGAACCCATGGCAGTTTTTCTCAAGACATGCTCCTATCCAAGTTTGTGTTAAACAGCAATTTTAAACACAGATACACATAAAACTTGTCCTGCAGACTGAGGTAAATAAAATATACTTTGTCTACTCTTTTGTAGTGCCCACATTTCAATGGGCTATATGCTGCATTTCATCAAATCAATGTATCATTACTTTTTTCCTAAATAGTAGAACAAAAAAAATCTATGTTAAAAGAATGATGGGAATACAGATTCAAGCATCAATATACTAAAAATTGCCTGAAGCCACATTTCATTTATAACCTTAATGCAGTCTTTTTTTTTCCCTTTTTTTTTTTTTATCCCATCATTAAGGTTGCAACCTGTAATTAAGCATTTTTAGGCCATTTTTCTTTCTGGACTGTCTCATTAAGCACACAAGATAGACAGCTACCTTATGATGTTGTCACTGCTTTCCTCCACATTGCTCAAAGTGTAGCTGCAGGCCTGACCAACTGAACAGTATTCCAGTCCTGCTCTGGAGATGTGATCAGATTTCCTCATGGGATCCTCCATTGTGCTCAGCACCACAGGATCTTCAACTGCTTCAGAAACAGCAGACTACTGTGAGATGAACGATTCCTGATTTTTAGCATTAGAGAGCTGAGCTGCAGAGAGGTCAAGGTAAAAAAGTGTCCCTTTATTCTAAGTGCTCATTTTGGAAGTGTGAAACTTGACCTTTGAAATTGCCTATGAGAATAGAAGATTTTTCATGCACTCAGTGCATCACTCTTTTTGATTTCAGGTAAAGCTCAATACCTCTGAGATCTGACTGCTTAGGCTATTGGAGTAAAAATTATCAGTAAGCATTAGGGAGCCAAGTTAGTTTGAGCAATTTGCATAGCACTGCCTGGTCTTAATGTCTGGAGCAGCAATAAAATTTAGTCCCTTTAGGCTAGAAAATCACTTGCCTCTGTGGCAGGACCATCCTTTCCCTTCCTGCATTCTTTGTAATTCAAAGAAAATTAAGTCCAAGTCCTCCAACCATGTAAATAATGTGTGATCATGGCATTAAAACCTTACCAAAGAATGTTATCATGATTCATATCACCATGAACTGCAATTGCAACCTTAATAAAGCTCTTTTAGACCTTTTGTTCCTACTGGCTTGGCACAGTTCAGAGCAGTTCCTTTTACAAGCCATCTGCAGATAATACATAGTTCAATATGTTTTCATGCAGTAAATATTTAAGAATAAGTTTAGCAAAATATGTTTCCTTTGCTGGTATCCAGACTGCTAATCTGCTGTAACTCCATTTCTGTCTCCATTTCCATATCCAACTAAAACAAAAAGACAAATCCCACATCTCCTATTTGTTTTCACTCCCAAACTGAGGAGACATTTAAAGGCTGCTACTTCCGTGACTCAGTGCATCTTTGCTAAAGTCTCTGTAATATGATAGACTGTGAATGCAACCTAGTGGTGCCAAAACTGAGCTGTTTATCTTTTTACTCCCTGAAGCAGAAGAACTCACTTCAGTTTGAAAATACTTCAAGAAGTCACACTGTAAGGAGTTCAAAAACAATTCAGTTGAAAGAAGACGCTTTCTTTTCAAAATAAAAATGTTCTTGAAGGAAAAGTGGTGCTGTTCACACCCTGCTCCGTCTCCCATCCAAGAAATAGCACAGTTAAAGTGAGCAGAAAGTTTTCACTGCTCCACATTACCCTCTTCCCAACAGCAGTAAGTAGATGGCTGCCCACTCATCCCACTGGAGCTGTTGCTTTGATTTCTGGTAGTTCATGTCCCTCTCCTTCCATACCACTATTTCCTAATGACATAAGCAGTGATAGCCAGGCCCTTTCCATCCGAGCATTTAACTTGCAAATCTTAGGATAACTCAACAAGAACAAGATTAGCCAGGCTAGTCTTAGGGAACCAATATTTTGAGCCCTTAGTTATCTTATTGAATTATTAATCAGGCTGGAGACACGAGGAGGAGCAACTTAACAACCAAGGGGGATTCATGAATTGATGAACTGAGCAAGACTTTTAAGAGCAATGGATTAATTTTCGTGGTGAATATTAAATGGATTCAGTGATTAAAAAAGCTAAATTACCTCTAAGACCTATTTCAAAAGTAATTTTCTCTCCTTTGCATTTTTCCTTTTTTACCTGTTGTCCTTGAAGATTGCATTTAATTTCACTTAATTTTATATGCTAGTTTCTAGTTATCCTGGCAAATGAAGAAAAAAATGGCATTTCTTATTTCTCCCACAAGAAGGATGCTTTCATTCCCCAACATAAATCACTTCCTTTGCACTCCAAGAGCAAAAATTTTATCTTGGCCAAAGGCAGAGTGTTTTTATTTAGTGTGATTCCTATCTTACTTTCAGATTTGAAGACTAATGACTGCACAAAATTCTGTCTCTTTCCTGACATATGTTCAGGGGGGTGTCTTATCACTATGGTTTACAAATGAATCCATGTAGCCATCATTCCTTGATTCATCTTACAGAACAGGAAGAACCATAAAGTTTTGTCACTCAGCTGCAACAAGATGCAAGTTGCCTTCTTTATTTTTCACATTTGAGTGCAGTGGATAAAAGCAGTGAGGTGGTCACCTTTCAGTGTGTTCTGCAGAGAGCTCTAATTCTCCAGGCAACCAGTGAAGTCTAAAAGTTTATTTGAGATGCCATGTCTTCACACTGATCCAATTTTTGCTGTTTGCTTGATTTAATGGATGGTGCAGTTTCTTGTCTGGATTTTTTGCCTGAAAAAAAAAAAATCCAGGCATGTATAAAGGTTTGCCTGTTCCTTAACATGTTCCCAAACAAAGCAGCAACTACAGGAAGAAGTTAATCTGAGTGCAACCAGCTAGAAGGCAGAATACAAAGGCACAAGTTTTAAAGATTAAATTAATTTTCCTTTTCATCATTGCAGTCAGCAGCAGATTTTGTGTCAATGGGTTGTACAGACAAAGAGCTAACTTGCAGTGGCAGGGTTTTTATTCAAAAATTTTTTTTCAAACACTTATGCATGAAAAAATAATGGAGGAAATATCACATTTTTACCAGTTATTTGGATAAAACTGCATTTACAGAAAACAGAATTGTTATAAATTAACCAAAATTTAGGTTTAAATCATAATCCACAGATTGCTGTTCTTTCAAAGTAGCATTTTTAATATTTCCTTTGAAATATGGGCTTAAAAAAATACAAAGATCTCAGAGTAATTCTGGACCAAAAAAACAAACAAACAAACAAACAAAAAAAAACACCACAAAAAACAAACAAAACAAAACAAAACAAAAAACAACAACAACAACAACAACAAAAAAAAAAAAACAACAACAAAAAAAAAAAACCAAAAAAACCAAATATCCCACCAAAAAAAAAAAAAAAAAAAAAAAAAAAAAACCCAGAAGATTTAAAAAAAACCAAACAACAGTAAATGAGAATGTGAGTATGAACATTCCAGGGAAGAAAAATAGGAAAGAAGACTAGAACAGGTTGCTTGCATAGCATCTTAACTGTGCACATATCCCAGGAAGGTGCTGGGGAGGCCTCCAGTCTTCAAAATCATGGGGACCAGAGGAAAAAAATAACCTCATATCTGTAGTGATGGCTTCAACTCACATATACATACACACTTCTATGTTTACACTCTCATCTGTGCTCCTGGCTTCTCATATTACTCTCGTGTGTTTATAGTCATATATATATGTGTGTATTTACCTTAACTTGATGGTTAACCTTCTCAAAGTCTTCTAAAAATTTCCTGTACAAAACTTGCTTCCATTGCTCCTATGAACCAGTTTCACATCAGCATAGCTGGAAGGTGAGGGCAGGGAGAATATTTTTAGTGTGCAGGGAGAATATTTTTAGTGTGCTTCTAGGCTGAAACTTCGAATCTTGCTCAAGTGAATGAAATGTACAATTCTCATTTTAAGCTTTTGATAATGCCACACTGGTCCCGAAACATTTAGATCTTGCTGAAAAAACTACTCTTACCAAGGAATGTGATTTCGGTTTGTTTGTTTGTGGGTTTGGGGTTTTTTTAAATCTTGGATTATTTTAAATACTAACAATTGCTTGATTTCATTGATAATGTTAGGGAAGAAATCATGAATCCAGGTACTCCAATTACTGCTTTTTGAGAACCTGTGTGCAGGCAGGGTGCCTGAGGGAAACTCTGCACCAGCCATAGAGAAACAGGCTTCCAGCTGGCTGAGAGAACAGGCTTCTCTCCCTGTGGCTTTCTTCCTCTGCTGGCACCATCTCCAGCTCCTCTGTGCCTGAAACCAGCAACCACGTGGCTCTGATGTTGCACTGCAAAAGGATGATTGAAATTTTACTGCACTAAACTTGCAGGGCCAAACTTTGGCACCCATCCTTGGTGGAAACAGCTACAGCCAGCCCCACACTAGGTTGGTGGGGGTGTCAGAGAAACAGCTTAGTAAGGGAAAAATGTCAGTGGCCTTGTAATCCAAATAGTTATTAATAATATGCAGTAATACACAAAAGAATGAACAATAACAGGTACAAGAAATATTACTAATTTATTGGTGGGAATGGGAAATACTCTCCTTGAAGCTGCCTGGAAGTCTGAAGTTGTGACAGGAAGGAAGTACACTGCACTGATCTTAAGAGAAAATGTGCCCTACTTTTAATTATCTGTGCCCCCTTTTTTCTTTTTTTCTTTTTTAAGGTGTGGACAGGAAGGAATGCTTAGTTATATTTTCTCTTTGCTTTGCATTCTGTATCATCATGATGGTGCATTAAATAAGATGTTCTAAGCATATTATCAAGGCAATTTCTGCAGGGACAATTAATATCCTTTAGCACACCACCTCATATAACTGGGGAAAATTATGTACAGACTGAGAACAAAACAGCTACAATGAGTTTAACAAAATTGTGTTAACTGGTTACTCGGTTTGAGGGGAAATGGTGCCTGTTATCTGTGAAACCAGGAGGGGACGCCTTAGCAATGGAAAATGCAGCATTTCCCCCATTTGTTGTGGGATCTTTATTGCCCATGGAAGGTCGAGTTGGATGTGAAAATGTTCCCTAGGATGATTCCCAGCAGATGGAGGGGCAACCAGAGGAACATGGCCACAGTTTGTTGCCTACTGCAAGGAAGTGTGAATAGAAAACAGAGTATATGTGCCTCATGTTAGCCACAATGCGATGGACAATTGATTTGTTTAGGAGGAAAGTGCATGAAAATTCCCCAGTATCATGCAAGACCCTGACAAAATCTGATCTTTGGGAGGCAAGTGGAGGTGATGATCCTGCTTGAACATAAATGAAACACACTCCTGCTCCCCAGAACCCTGTTGGAGGAATTATCCCTCTCATTTCTTCTACCACTGTAATACCACAAAACTGAGTGAGTAGGAGGTTTCCCAGATTACTGAGGGTTTAACTCTGAGAAAAACAGATCAGATGGTTGTTTAGGGGTTTCTAATGGCATTTTAAACCAAATTCAACAATTTGGCCCATGGTTAGCATTCACTGATCTTCCTGCTTGAAGGCTGCTTTGGGGAGTAGCTCAGCAGATCTTTGTCTGTAAGCCCCTTAAAGAACAAGTCTGAGCGGGATCTTTTTTGCAGCCCATCCCTGCTCTGAATATATGACCAAAGTGTGTTAAAAAACAGGGTATAAAGCTAACTGTCCACATCTTCTCCATCCTTCCACTTTCTCCCACAAAAAAAGCCAGTTGACACTGATCAAGTAAATTGCTGGTTTTCAGTCTTATGCTTTTTATTATTTTTAGATGATCACAGTGCCAGAGGTACACGTTTGTTTCTGTTTTGCCATGTACTAATTATAACCCAAGGTTAAAAGATTTAGACAACTTCCTTCCTTCTCTTCTGCAGGCAACACTATTTAAGAAAGAAAAAACAGTGACTGAAAAGAGAAATACTTTGATTCATCTTAAAGACACAAATCAATACCAAAGTCTGTATAAGGAATGTTTAGATTTTATTTCATGAAACTCTAAGGATTTTAATAATGTTGTTTTTTAAATTAGAAAATCCAGCATTTAAGATTGTTCTTCCATAGTGAAAAAAGTATATGCAAGAAGCAGCTGGGCTTCACAAAAAGAGGTATGTGAAGAAAATAATGTGAAGATCAGACTTTTCTTTCCAAACTCAGTCATTTTATACAACATCAGAATCAAATTTTATCATTCCCAGGAAGTATTTGAGAGATTCTTCCATATTCCAACCTATTACCACAAGTTGCCTTAAGGCAATCTTTGCCTCTTGACTATATTCTGTAACTGTCTTTAAGCATGCAGAAACTGAATTGCTGTAAAACTGCATTACCTTGTCATGAGTTTGAAATCCTTGGGAAAATTGTGATAGTGTTACATCTAAAATTACTTAAAATATTTAAAGTTTAAAAGGGTCTCTCTTTTTTTCTTTTTTTAAATTTTTTTTTACATTATAAAGAAATCCCATACCAAATTACTCATAAAACTGTAACAAGCACTATAAAAATGTCAGTATTAACCAACAATTAGTATACACACACACACACAGAGATATATATATATATGTGATTTATGTCTTGTTTAAAGATAGGGAAATTCTGTATGTTACAACATAGACTACTGGACTTCCAAGTGGTTTTTTTGATGTAGTTCAGTATCTTCAGGGAGTTCTCTAGAACACAAATACTCTATAATAGGACAGCCAATATCTATGACTAAGGGTGGGTTAAAATTAATTGCCTGACATATGAACCAAACTGAACAGTGATGTGAATCCTTCAGTGCTCCACTGTGCTGCAGTGAACTACACTCCTGCCAGAATCCCTAAAATACTGACTTAACGCTGAATATGCAACCATCAATCTTCACACTCTTGACCCTTCCCCAACATATTTTTTCCTCAATTCTCTTCCCATCCATTCTTATCCCCAGCAGAACGCATACATTGCATTAGCGTAGAGAAGCTCATAAAAAACCCCAACATACAAAAACAGCCCTCTCTCCCGGCCAAAAAAATCAAATCAAACAAGCAATAAAAAAGCTCTCCACGTGCTGCTTTGGGTACAGCTGAGATTTCCCGCCGGACTCTCTGGGCTTATTGATCAGAGGCTTGAACTTTTCACCCCTTTGGTAGCAGGGGCTGTCTGCCCGCGGGGGTGACAGCAGCTGACATCAGCCGTGCGGCTCCTTCCCCGTTAATGTCTGCATGCTCAGAAGGCTGCTGTGATCACACAGCCTTTTCTGATTCGCAATAACCCAATCGGTCTGATTTACACAGACTTCAGCCCTCCTGCACGGCGCTTTCGAGCCCGGGATCTGCCGAGGTGCGGCTTCTCCTCCAAGCACCGATCCCGGAGCAGCAGCAGCAGTGTCCCAGTGTCCCTCCAGCACCTGGAAAAGCTCATACGCTGAAACACGGGGGTGAGCCAGCCTGGCGAGCCAGAAGCGCTGCACCGCTGTGCTGTGTGCTTGGTACAGAAACGGCGGCTACACACAAAGTTGCTCGGTGCCATTTTAAATGGAGCTGGAAGCCGCGAAGGCAGGGGACCGGCGGATTTTTGTGCGTGCTTTGTGTGAGATGCGCAGAGCGGTGAGACACCGCAGCCCACCCGCGGCAGTCCCGCTGCACGGCTCCTGCAGGGCTCCTTCAGCCTCTGGAGTGCCAGGACACTGCTGCCCGCACCTGCGGGCCTGGCTCCGCCTGCGAATGGGAAAACGGCTCGGGTTGGAAGGGACGGTAAACATTATCCAGTTCCAATCCCTCAGCCAGGGCAGGGACACCTTCCACTACACCAGGCTGCTCCGAGCCCCATCCAGCCTGGCCTTGAAACTTCCAGGGACGGGGCATCCACAGCTGGGCAGCCTGTGCCAGTGCCTCACCGCCCTCACAGAGAAGAATTTAGTCTTAGTATCTAATCTAAGCCTACTCTCAGTTTGAAGCCATTGCCCCTTGTCCTGTCACCCCAGGCTCTTGGAAAAGGTTCCTCAGCAGCCTGTGCCCTCCGGGCACGGCCGTGCTTAAACCACCGCTCCCTCAGCAGACCGTGACTACAGTCCGAGCCTGCGGACTCGCTCGGTGTCCGATCCGTGCCGGGCTCTTCAGAGCCCGCAGGGACCGAGAGCCCCGAGCGGCCCCGGGCTCCGAGCAGCGCAGCGGCCACCGCGGCCCCAACGCCGCCTCAGCGGAAGCGGCTGCGCCGCCGGAACCGGCGGACGTGACCTCACGGCACGGCCCCTTCCCAGCCCTCCTCGCCGCGTCTGGCCGCTGCCGGTCGGCGCCTGAGGAGGAGGAGGAGGAAGGAGGAGGAGGAGGAGGAGGAAGGCGGGCGGGACGCGGGATGCTGCCGGCGCAGCTCGGGCGCGCGCCGCGGCACCTGCTGGTGTGCGAGCGGGGCCACGCGCGCCACCCGCGCTCGCGGCACGCGGCGCACGTGCGGGAGCACGCCTACAGCTGCCGCGTGAGTGGCGCGAGCGCGGGCCCGCGGCCTCGGCGGGGTCCCCTCAGGGACACGGGGAGGGAAGGGAGGGAAGGAAAGGGAAAGGGAAAGGGAAAGGGAAAGTCGGAGCTGCCTGAGCACCCGGGGGCTCTTCTGCCCGCCAGCCGCTCCAGGGGCGCGTTGCCGGTGCCCCACTCGCGCCGGGCTCGCTGTTCCGGGGGCCTCCTCCGTCCTTGTCAGAGCTGGCCCGCGAGCACCGCTTTTGAGGTGGGGAAAAAAAAAAAAAAAAGGCAAATTAGCTCTCCTTTTGTGTTTGCGGTGTCGCGCAGCATGGGAGAAACTCCTTCCTCGAGGAGCTGGAGGTGCCGATTTTAGGAGCTCTCCAAACACAGGCTCAGGGTCCAGCTGGGAAAGGAGACCTTGTTTATTCCGCGCAGACAAATCAAGCACACCACCTATCAAAGCTTTTATATAAATACTAATTAGACATTTTAGGAAACAATGGCATTATCGTCCATTATCCGCAAGTTACATATTTCTCTTATTATGCAGTATTCTGTCTTTTATTGGTTAATGGGTCTCTCACGTCTCATGCTGATTAATCCCCATGCTCAGTCCTTCTCTGCTGTGGAGTCAGGGGGTTCCTGGGGTCGGTGGCCGTGATCTCCACCTGCCAGAATTTCCTTTTATCCACTCAGAGCTGATTCAGCACAGTTGCTGGGTTTGTTAAGTTTCATCCTTTTCTTGGGAGTTCTTCCATATGTCCTTGTGGCCCATAAATTAATTAATTCTGCATTCTTTCTGCTCGCTATCAGTGGTACATCTTTCTCCCTGAGCTTTGATGACTTCACCCTAGGTCTGACATCACTGAAGCATGTCCAGCCCTAAACTTTAGCAAAGAAACCAGGACTTCACTTAGGGCTTGTTAGCTGTGCTCTTGTTTCATGGATTAAATCTTGTTGATTAGGCTTGAAAGTGTGCAAGGACCAAACAGCAAAGAACATCCTTCCTTAAGAAAAATTTTAGGTGTTCCACGTTTTGCAGCAATCAGGCAGGATCCTGTTTCATAACCCCTTTCTCATTCCCTGCAACTCTCTGGGCTAATTGTTAACTGTGACTTCTGAGATTCTTTTTAGCAGCTATTCAGAAAGCTTTCCACTGGTGTGGAAGGCAGCTTGTTTGTCAGTCCTTGCTTCTCTTGAACCTGTGTGCCAAGGGAGATACACACCTGTTATCCAAGAGCTTTGGGAAGGAAGAATTTTAAGGGATTTTTGAGGGATAGAGGGAAGAACAAGGGAGCAGATCTTTATGATGCTTGGGAAGCTTCGTTCTTGCCCATGTATTACCTTATTTTCCCTGGTCTGCCAGACTTCATGGCTCTCTTGGTCTGTGGAAGATATACAGGAAAGGTGTTAAGCAAAGGGTAAATTAAAGATTCTACTTTGGTCTTTGCTTTTCCAATAAGATTATAGAAATGCTTAGCCTTATAACTGCTTCATCAAGTACTCCAGCAAGGGCTGAAGGAGGTGTCCCAGTGTGACATCAAGCTAAATGTATAGTGATGTGAAACAAGATCTTCTGTTAACTCATGCTGTGTAAGATCATGTCTTTACATAATATATCAAATGCTATTGTATAGCAAAAGAAAAAAGAACCAACCACAACCCAAACCACCAAATAATGAATTTGGTGTACCTAGAGACTATGAAAATTGATACATTTCAAAGACAGAGGTTATCTTTTGTCTTTCTTATTGTTTTGTTTAGTTGGGCTTTTTTCAGAACAGGTTTTAGGATTTACATTACAAATATGTTCCTAATAGGTGTCTTTTCTGATCCCGGAATGTGGCCTGCTACCTGAAGTGCTGAAAAGCACAATTGCAGATTTTGGAGAGTACTACCTGGTGAGGAATTTACCTGTTCATGAATTGGTTGCTCATGAATTCATTGATGCTTTCGTGAAGAAAGGTAAGGAGGAAATCAGAACAGAACAAACGCAGTCGTAATATACTTTTTTATAGTACAGTAAAATTTTTAATAGTTTTATTATTATTTATTATGAAAAGTATTTTAAAGGAAGGAAAGGAAAAGTACTAATCGAATTCTGCATGAATTTGTCTATATGCTTTTTTCTGCTTTGTCACGTGTCACAACATTTTTTTACACCCATAGAGTCCAAAACTCCTGTGATTCTTCATTATAAATTTTTCCATATTCCACCCCAATTCTGAAAGCCAGCTATCAAGAGGACTGCCATGTATCCTCACACCTGTTTCTCCTACACCTCACCTTTATGCAGATTCCTGTAGAAATCTTTCTTGTCCCTTTCTTGTTCTTTCATACTTCAACACAGAGCTGTGCTCAGCTGTGTTTCATGGCATTCAAGAGAAAACTATGCTTCCTTATTTTTTATTTTTCACTAAGAAAGCTGTGACAGCTCATCCTTACCCAGTAAGAGCAAAGAGGATGCAAAGAAAGATAGACCCTCTGCCCAGCCACCTTGTTTTTGCATAGTCAGACCATGCTGTTTTCATCTAGCAGAGCCCACTCTTTTGGCTTATGATAACTGTTGTACCCTTGAGCTGAGAGTCAAAGAGAAAAAAAAATTACAGAGAAAAGAGAGGACAACAGAGAACATGCAGATGAAACAGGAGAATAAGAGATACATTACTTGCTAAATGTGGGACTCTTTTCCTATCTCCTTTGACCTCATTAATGTCTTTTATGCTATGGAAGCCATACAACATTTGTACACAGAGTTCACGACATATGACACTTGTATTTTAAAAAACAAAATTGATTAGTGGCAGATAATGTGACAAAAGCATTTAGTAATGTGAGCATCTTCCACCTTGTCTTTGTGTGAGCTGGTAATAAAAATACGTCTGGGAAGAAATTGGCTTTTCTCTTTGCTGACTAGGGAGAGTCACAGGTGGAAGGAAAGAAAATGTTTTCATATTGGGGCATATTATGAACATTATTCCCATTATAGGTCCTTTAAAATATTACCAGAACAGGGTTTATAAAAATAATAATGACCATTTTGCTTGAGAAGGTGGAAGAAAGTTAGTAGATGAAAACAAGAGAGTGATTCAGATGGTGTTTGTTATGTTTGGTTGTATTGAAGTGAATTGTTTATCTTATCATGTCTGTCTTTACAGACTGTGTAATCTCATGTTTTTCTGCTTTACTGTTCAAGGTTCATGCTATGCACTTACCTATAAGACAAAAATTGATCAAGATAATACTGCAGCTCTGCTACCAAATGGTATGGGGGACTTGTTTTGGTTTCAGTAATATGTGTCAATTTTGGTCTGGGTTGTTTCTGTTTCATTTTTTGCTTTTTTTTAATTTGGAATGATGTAAACTGGAAAACAACGCTTACTGTACTTGCCAACTTTGTTAGAAATATTAGTGAATTGGAAAAAATATTAGTTTTAGCTCTTTTTTTCATTCATGCTGTTAAATTATTTTTTAATTCTAACGAAAATTATAAAACAATGAAAATCAGCTTCACTTATGTATAGTCAGATTGTCAATGCTTCAACCATAATTGCAATTGCTACAGGGGGTTATTTTTGTGAAAGCATTGCACTCCAACTTCTTGTTCCCTTCTAGTCTTTAAGACAGAATTTGTACCAAAAAAAGCAAGTTATCAGCACTGCTTAGGAACACTTAAAATATTAAGTGTTTGTTTTCATGAGACCCTACCTTGGGTACTTAATTTAGCTCTGGGTCCCCAACACAGGAAGGACATGGACCTGCTGGAGCAAGTCCAGAGGAGGCCACAAAGATGCTCACAGGGCTGGATCACCTCTCCTGTGAGGACAGGCTGAGAGAGCTGGGGTTGCTAACCTGGAGAAGAGAAGGCTCTGGGGAGAATTAGAGCACCTGCCTGTACCTAAAGGGGGCCTGAAAGAGACCACAGAGGAAATTTTTAAGGTCATGTAGAAATAGGGGATGGAGGAGTGGATTCAAACTGGAGGAAGGTAGGGTTAGGTTGGATATTAGGAAAAAATTCTTTACTGAAAGGATGGTGGGTCACCCAAAGAAGTTGTGGTGCCCCATCCTGGAAGTGTTCAAGCCAGGTTGGATGGGGCTTTGAGCAACCAGGTGTAGTGGAAGGTGTCCCTGCCCATGGCAGAGGGGATGGAACTGGATGGTCTTCACTGTCTCTTCCAATGCAAACCATTTTCTGGTTCTGTGAGGATTCTGTGAGAATAGTTCCCTGAGAACTATCTAACATGTTAAAAGTCTATTTCAATTGCATCACAGTTTTATGAGAAGACACCATAAAATGTCCCACATCTCAGGTGAGAAAACGAAAGTATTTTGAGCTTCATCTACATTGTTTTATTTCTATTTAACAGTATATAAAATATAATAGAAATACAATCTGGTCTGCCTGCCCTCTAGTTTAGGAAGCTGTAATATGACAGGTGGCCATGAGGGCCTGAGTGAATTCAGATTGTTCAGGAGAATTCTTTTATGTGTTTGTTAGCACAGTCCTGGCAAAGTGGATAGCAATGGAGTTTGTGTAATACGGGTGTTACAAGCTGTGCACAATTATTGCAGAGGCACTGTTACAGTTCCTGGTGATGTCACTGTCTGAACTCTTCCTCTGCAGTCTTACTTGTTTGTGTTCTGTGCTGTTACTTGTGCAGTAGAACCCAAGGGCTGTGGTAGAGAGAGCTGTTGTGTGAAGCTCTGTACCAAGCAGCAGCAGCAAGATCTGGTTTATGAGCAGAAGCAGAGTTGTTCCAGCATGTATCAGCTCATCACTAGCAAGCATGGTTTACTCAGTGTGACTTGGAGGAACTGCTTTTGTTTATTTAGTTGAGCAGTGCATGTTGAGCATGAATGTTTACTAAATCAGGCCCTTGTGTGATTTACTGCTCAGCTAATGATACAGCAAGTATAGAGGATGAGTGGAGGAAAGATGGAGACAGAGAACTGAGTAGTACAGTAAAAAAGCTATGATTACCTCAGGAATATTATTATGCTTTTCATACTCTAGTTCACAAGATCTCTTTGATAAAAAAAGAATAATTGAGTTATAACCTTTTTTTTAAAAAAGGATTAATCTGGTAATCCATTTAACTGGAACTAAGGAGTCTTCATTACATTAGTAATACCATTGATCTGAAGCTAGCATTGTAAAAGGTATATGGTTCTCAAAAGACTTCAAAGGGAACCAAGTAGAAGATTATTTCCATTAAAATTTGGTTTGTTTATAGGTAAACTAATTCTTTCAGTGGATAAGGATACTTATGAGGAGCTTGGACTGCAAGGTCGCCCTTCTCGGTATTCAGGAAAAAAAGTAATGAGATATAGTAAGTATGATTTATATAAAGAGGGCTTATTTAAGAAGCACCTTGTTAGGATGTTGAAACCTCCCTTTCTCTAAAATTAGTTATTGTCTAGGTTTTATTTTCCCAGACGCAAATACAAGGAATGCCTGAAGAGAGAATGTAGTTTTTCTCTGAGTAGTAAAGCAGTAAAAAATCTTTAAGGACACAAATACATCATCTTTTCAGTACTCTATAAAATTTTTAATTTCAGGGGTTCTCATTGTGTTATTTGTACTGGAGTGATGTAGGACTCAAGAATTTTTGCATACTCTGCATAGTGTCTATGCATTCTGATTTAAGTCAGAAAATTTTAAACTGATCTAGGAGGTCTTTAAAATGTGTGCACAATACAAAATCAGTGAAGAGCCTCACCTGAGACTGCTTGCTTGAAAGGGAGAATTGTACTGTGTTTCACACATTTAAAATGGTAATTTCCATGTACCAAGTATTTGGAAAGCATTATTTTTTTAACAGCTGCAGAGGAGACATCTTGTGTGTGATTTTTATTAATTTGTCTTTTTAGGAAATAAAAAAGCCAAACAGGAACACTGTGCCATCTCAAATGTATTGGAACTTGCAGCAGTTGATAGCTATAGTTACATAAAACCTTTAGGAGGGGAAACTTGTTATCTCTAGTAAGTATTTTGGCATAATGGGACATCTAACATTCTTTAACATTCTAATCATCAAAAGGTATAATGAAATTTCCATTTGAAAAATAAATATAACCTATCCATGAGAGAATTCACCTAGGAAAAAACCAACCTATTGAAAAAGTGTCATTGCTGTATGCATGACTTTTGTTTGTTAGAAATTTGTTGTTAGAAATTCTAGTTTGGGTTTTTGTTGTTTTTTTTTTTTTTTTTTTTATACTGCTAATAGCTCACCTAATTACCAAGATATTTTTAAGGCACTATTCAGGGACTTGTCAGTGCCATTTAAGAGGAATCTGTCCCTCTAGTCACTAGGAAGCATTTCCAGTTTATATCAAAATAAGGACAGTAGGAGAGAATATTTTTTTACACAATGGGGAGACATATTTGCATAATCATATACATTGTAAAGATTCTGTAGATGTAAAGAGGAATTTTAATGTTCTTTTGTTTCTTTGTGCTCTTCTAATTTAACAATAAAATTTATTTCAATTGACTACCAATAACTATTGTGCATTTTCTGCAGTTGTCACTATTGACTTGACTGATGCTGGCTTTCACCCTGAGAGCAAGAAACATAACAGAGTGCTTTGGGCCTTGAAAGAAAAGAAACCTTTAGAATTTGACTTCCTACTGGCTTGGTATAATACAGGTAATAAGAACTAAATGTACAACTAAAATGCAACTGACATGAAGTGTCATACATATTTTTAGTTTACTGTTTTTCTCTAGTGATTGCCCAAATGCATTTTCAGTGGAGGGAAAAGTTAGATTAAAATGTGTATGGGTGGGATTTTTTTGTTTGTTTTGTTTATTTGTTTGAGGTGGGGAGGGTGTTACTTCCTGTGCACAGAACATCTCAGTTCAGGAACACAACAGTGATTCATGGGAGATGTATTAGTTGCTTCATTTCCTTTCTCTATGCTGCCCAGGCTTTCTGGCAAAACTTTGCCTATTTGATGGTTCTGCCTCTTCTTTATAAATTTGTGACATACATAACCATTATCAATACCCTTTCTTTGCTTTGTTTGTTTTTATTAATACACATAAGTTATGTATCTGGTTGCCTGCTTAGGATGGGGAACTCTGATTTCCTCAGAAGCTACAGGACATGTGCAAATTCCCTGGTTTGTACCATGTGCCTGGATACACAGAATGTTGTTTGATCACTTTATTCTCAAGCCCTTGTTTGAGGTTGGAGCCAAGTAAAACGTTGCTATAATAAATTGTACTGTTTCAAATAATCTTCTAGTATTTGTTTATCTACTGTTTTCTTATTACACTATTTTTTTTTTCTGGACTCAAGTATTTTTCCTTCTCTGAGGGAAATTTTTCAAAGTCCCCAGTTGTTTATATTACCTCAGAAGAGGCTGTATGTAGGGAAATGTAGCATTTGCATAGAACTGATTAAAACTGCAAGTGTCTATACTGAAAAACATAGTTTTCTTCATCACAGATGTGTAGCTTTTTTTGTTGTCTTTGCTTTGAGTCTCCACTCTAGGAAGAAGGGATATTAATTAGAAAGGTCCCTGAGAATGCTATCCCATCTCCTTCTTGTATTGTTATTTTTCCTGGCTCTTCAAGGCCAATTCTGAGAAGGAGTTAACTGATCTGAGAAATGGAAGCTGCTTACAAGCTCCTTTAGGAGTGCCCCATGTTTCACTTTACTCCTTCGTCTTTCCCCTCCCCCTTTCTAAGTACTAATCATATGACAAGGATCTGTATGACAATTGTTTGTCATACAGAAATTGTTTAAAGGCTTGCAATTCCCGTCCTTGTAATCTTCAGGAAAGAGTCACAGTGAAGGCTGTTGCTACCATAAATGGTGACATAAATCCAGCTGAGGTGGCAGATCTTCACGCTCAGCTTGCTTGGATTTATTGACCCTGGACAGAGAGCAAAATGCCTCTAGGGCCACTATTTTTCTTATGTTTGCTGCTGCCTATGTTAACAGCATTCAGGAAGAATAGCATTTTTTTTTCTTACTTTTTTACATCCCAAAAACAGGTCAGGTCAGTAATTTCCTGAATGTGGAGTTAAATGTGAATGCCTTTCTGTGCAAGAATCTTGTGCTCATAACACACAAAAGACTATTAGTTCCTTAGTACTGACAAAAATAAAACTTTTATAGGTTTTTATTAATAGATATGAGACATTGTGCAGATTCTACTGGAAGGAAAAAAGTGGGCTGTGTTTTGTCAAGAGAATCTTTGTCCTCTGTGAACATTTCTGCTTTCACCCTTCCTGCTGAAAACTGGTGTTTCTTGCTGTGGCCATCACTGCAGGATTTTTGGTTTTCATGCTCAGTTTTCCCACATTGTGGTTTTGGCACCAAGAAGAACAGGAAAAGGGAATATGGAGCATCTCATGTCCTTAATGACAGAGGCAATACGATCTTTTTTCTATTGCTGTAATTTCTGTCACAATTTTACATGTTTATTGGATGAAATTCAGTGGCCTCTGAAAAGCTTTGATGATTGCTGTTAATATAGAAAACTGTGCTTAGCTAGAGGGATTGTTCTGTTAGGATCTTGACTGTAGTTTTTGAGATTTCCTGCATTTAGGGCCATAGCTGAGGTTCCCACATGCAGTAGACATGTAAAATGTATTGTTTTCTGTATTTTACTAGGAATTCTAGGGCAATATTATACATTATTTGAACCTGTTAGGCTAACAAATGCCAATAGAATGTAAGGAAGATCATCTCTTCTGGCATTCTTCAGACTTATCTATATAAAAGTACTAAATTAAGAAGAATTCAGTGATTGCCTGTCTTTGTGCCTTTTGGAACAACATTTTTTTGAAAAATGACTTAAGAAAATGAGCTTAACTGTCCTTCTGCTTCCCCCAAATGATTGTCCTTGATGACATAAATATGGCTGATAGACTTTAGGCAATCCATATTTTCATATTTTCTGGTAGAAAATTTTAGATATAATATTCCACAGTGAACTCTACCCTATTCTTGAATTTCTACAGTGTACACATGCCTTTTCTGTGGTATTTAGATGTTGCTCTGCACTTTAGACTTTTCATGGGTAAGGCATTATTTCTTGGTCTCCTAGATACCCTTGTTCCTTTTTGAAAATAATACACATTATCTGGAATTTGAAATTTAGGAGAAGTTATTCCCTGTCAATTACCTTTCTGCTTCAAAAGCAAATTGGTAATATCTCTGAATTTAAAATATGCCTGCTTAGGTTAGTATTTTGGTCTAGATACTTGTTGTTGGATCTCTTACCAGTACTTTCCCACAAGTCCATCAAGGTACTTTCAACTCTTACAGCCATACTGCATTTGAAGAGTTATCAGGGAGAGGGAAGTAGGGGTGAGTTTATTCTTTTAGTTAACTGACATTTGTGATATATTTTGATTTCTTTACCCTCTCCTCTTTCCTCTCTCTTCAGTCCTTATGCTCCAGTTTATTCGGGAATTTCTCTTGACATAATAAATCTGTTTTTAAACCTATAATCGCATGCTCACTTTTCCATTATTCAGGGAAAATGATGTTCTGAGGTGATGTTCCTGCTCCATTTTCTCTGTTCCTTTCCAGGAACGCTGAGTTCCTCTTTTTAACAAGCTCATGTTATTACTCTCACAGTTAATTCTGCTTGAATTTTCTGTGGGCAAATCTACATGTTGTAGTAGATAGCAAATTTGCTGAGCTGTACTAAGTTGCTGAATCTTGCACTAACTTCTGTTTCAAAGAAGATAAGGAAGCTGAAGATTCTAAGGTTTTGCCATGGATTAAAAGCACACAAGCAGTTTCACACGCATTTTTTTGTTTGTATATAAATGTTTCATGTATTCACTGCTTCTTTTGTTTAATAGTTTCATAACAGATGTTTGTGGTACTGTGTTGTTAAGGTGCAGAGGGATCAACATTGATGTCATACTTTTCAAAAAACCAAATACAGGCCCTGAAGCCAAAAATAACATTCAGCACCTTAAGGGACTTGCAGTGTCCAGTGTTACAAAGTAATGATCCACAAGGAAAACCAGAGGAGTCCTGCAGTACAGAGGAGCTCTTTGAATGGCTGGGTGCTGTCTTGAATCAAGTTAACTTGTAAGTAATTGAATTTGTTTGATCTTTAAAAATGTTTTAAGTAAGGAAAGCCACAATTTATTTTACAAATAGTTGAATAATAAATAAGACAGACAGTTTTGTAAGTGGGAGTCTTTTATGCAATTAAATGTTTGTTTTAAGTCTTGAATGACTTTATCTGTGTTTTTAGGGGTTACCCATATGTACTGGATTGTGCTGGGATATAGTTAATTTTCTTTGTAGTAACTGGTGTGGTGCTGTGCTCTGGATCTGTGACCAAAAGTGTTGGTAACAGAGGATGTTTTGGCTACTGATGTGCAGGGCTTGCACAGCCTGAAGGCATTTTTCTGTCTCCTAAGTGAGGAGACTGGGGGTGGGCAGGAGGCTGGGAGAGAACCCAGCCAGGACAGCAGACCCCTCTGAGCAGGGGGATATCCCACACCATGGGATATGGTGACATCCTCAGCAGCAAAAGGTGGAGCAGGGATGGGTGGGAAATGTTGGGAATTCCAGCGTTTGTCTTCCCAAGTAGTTAGATGCCCTGTCTTCCTGGAGAGGGCTGCAGATCTGCCTGTCCATGGGAAGTAGTAAATTAATTCCTTTGTGTGCTTTGCTTTCATGTGGAACTCTTCTGCTTATTAAATTGTCTTTATCTCAACCCATGCATTTTCTCCCATTTCCCTTTCAGTTCCAGGTGGGAGTGGGGGAGGGAGCAGCAGTGTGGTGTTTGGGTGCTAACAGGGTTACCCCACAGCACTATGAGATCTTTTGTATTGATCACTTGGTCATTAGTTACTTTGGCATTAATTTAGATGATAACACATAGATCCTACTTGTTTGGTACAAGTTTTGATTATTAAGACATCCTATAGAATATTTAAAGTGTATTTATTTCAGTTGTTTTATTGTTTTGTCTTCCAGAGACAACAAATCCTCCAGCTTCTTATCAACCTATTGCTGCCCTGAGCCCAACACAGTGGTGGAAAAAGCTTTTTTGTGCACAATCACAGGCTTTATAATTCCAGAGAAGATTATTCAGTTATTGGAGCAGCTGTGGTAAGGGCTGACATAAGGATATTACTATAACACTTGTTCTCAAACACTTCTTATTTGAAATCACTTTCAAATACTTTTCGGCTGGAATTAAGCAGCAAAACATATAAATGTAGATTTTTGTTTTAATTAGGAAATGAGCTGGAAGCTTGACATCAGTATAAAAAAAGTAATAAACAATTTTTAGATGCCTTGAATTTGAAAAAGCCTGCCCTGTATTCTAGTCATGACTGGTTCTTATCTGAATTTCTAAGAAAATGTGGCTCTATGGTACTTCTACATTTTTAAAATGCAGAGTGGATAATATCTGGCTTTGATTATTCATAATCTATTTACTCTCTGGTGGTAAAAGTATTTGTGTCAAGCATAGTCTTAGACTGTGTTACTTCCTCCAGTGTCTTTTTTCTTCCCTGATAGCAATTGTTCTCATTAAATGTTCAATTTTCTGAAAGACAGTGCATACTGTAGGAAAGTCAGAACTGCTACTTTACAACTTAGAACTTTTTCTAATTGCTACAACTTGCAGGTTTGCCATGTATAAAACTATGGTAGGAATAACAGATAATCAATCTTACTTTGTTCCCTAATGTATTCTGAATGTTTTCCTTCAAGTTTATTTATTACAGACTAAACTTTTTAAGTGTTAAAAATTTTTCACTGAAGTATGTCTTTGATTGTTTTACTTTATACTGTAAACTTGAATTTGCTGCCTATTCATTATAATCACTGATTATCTTGTCTTCTTGCTTGCAGTTGCTATTTTGGTGAACCAAAACTGGCATATTGGCTGACCTTAACCGTGCATGGCTTTGCAGACAGCCCTGTTTCCTGGAGAGAAAATGAACATGGTTTCCACAAAGGAGGAGAGAACTTGTACAATTTTGTCATTTTTAGAAATCTGGACTACTGGCTTCAGATGGCTGTAGGAGCTCATGATGATTGCCCTCCATAAAGCTATGTCCACAGAAGAAGTTCTCTAATAATCCCTAGTTACTCACAGAAAACTAATAAAGTGTTTTTTGTACAAGTAGTAATGTAACAGATTAAGTACTAAGAGTCTGTTCATGTTTTTATTATTTGTGGCAAATGGAAGGAATAATTTTTGTTTCTTCACTGTCATACAAGGCCTTCTGAAAAACTTCACGAAACTTCACAGATTTTAGGAAAAGTTAAATTTTTGAGGGTTTTTCTCAGGAATTGACTGTAGGTAGTCCTCTTTTCCAGGACAAAATTTGGCATTTGAAAGTTAGCTTTACAGATGGCTAGCTGAAATATTTGACAGGAAAGCCCATTTTGGGATTGTTTTATTTCTTTAAAGATCTGCAAAACTTTCATATCCATGTTTAAGATATTTCAGTGTATGTGCTAGCAAAAAAGCCAAAGGGGGAGATGTGTTCTCCCTAATTTGGAAGGGGGTAGGAAAATAAAGGTGAAGAGAAGGTGTGTGGCACTGGGAAGAGCCCCCATTAAACATGGAAAAAGTGAATGCTTACTGACCTGCCCCCCTGAATTTGCAGATGACAGTTGGTTATCAGAAGTCTGTTTCTGGCAGTGATACAAAAGCCTGCTGCTTCCTTGCTTAATTATCACACACACAGTCTCTGCTTTCATAAGGAGGGTGTGGTTCTTGCTTACAAGGCTTATGTGGAGCTGAGTCCCACCGTGACATTGTTGCAGACACGTTTCTGGGAAGAAAGCTCACACGGTGCACTTGATGTGAAACAAGTTTCATTAACGATGTGTGGTAATGCTGAGAGCATAGGCAGCTATAAAGTGTCCATGCTACTCCTGTTGAAATCCATGGAAAGGTGGATAATGATTTGGGGAAGGCAGGATTTGGGGTTTGCTTTAAGGAATGGGTACATATCATTAAAGTACCAATGCAGGTCTAAAATTGAAGTTGTTCACTTGATGGAGTCAGAGTGGTACTGGAAATTGTGGAAATGCTGTAGTGGACATGTCAGGGTGAGTGGCGCAGAAAAGCAGAAAGACCATAGGAAGCAGCAAAGCTCTGTATTAATCTATTTATTGTTTCTCTTCAATGAGCAGAATCATGCTGGGTGATTTCCCAGGTGGTATTTGTCTACCACACCCCTCCACTAACCATAACCTTTTGCTCAAGTTCTGCTACATGTCCTACAAACACAACTCTGATGGATCAGCAAACAGTTTTCTAAATCATGATGTTTCTCAGAACTGTGCTGCCATGAGAGGTCCCTAGTAGGCTACCAGGAGCAGAAGTTACATGTACATAGACTCAAAAATCACAAACTGAATACACAATGATACAAGAGTCTGGGGAAAATTCTTGCCTTGGCACATGACTAGGGAATACTTAAAAAGGTTGTTTCATTACTGTGCACCAGTGTGAAGGGCTTGAGTTGTTTACTGAAGTCTGCTTTTGAAAATATCTGTTGAGGCATTATATTATAAAAGAAACTAGTAACAAGAGGTATCTTCCTTTTTCCTCTCGACCAGAAGGTTGAGTTTTTACTTGTGCCTTCCTGGAAGTGACACCTGTAACAAAAATTTGAATACAAAGTTAAAATCTGAAAATTTTATGAAAATTTGAAGTTTGTAGCTTCAGAGCTACTAACTGTAGGTCCTATGAATGTGATTATCTTCCTACCAGACTGTAGTATAGATTCTTTTCCTCAACAGTGTGGATGTGGGCGTAAAAGCAGGTGTAATATATACTGCTTGAGAGAAAAAAACCTCTCAGAAGTAAGAATCTTGCATGGGTGGGCTTACTTCCCACAGTTGTTCCAGAAGCAGCTGTGGGACTTGACTTGGAAGTGGCAGCAGTAGGACCAGGTGAAGGGATTTTCCTAATGAGTTCTTGGCTGCAAGAGCAGCTTGGGCTCCTTGGTGGATAATGAGCTGCACAAGTGCTGGGGGATACACAGTGATTGCCTCAGTGAAACCATTCGGGAAGGCAAACTGAGAGAAAGGATTTCAGCTCCCAGTTTTCCTCAGCATGTGAGTAGGTTTTTTTTTGTTTTGTTTTTTTTTGTTTTTTTTTTTTTTTTGGTTTGGTTTGGTTGGGTTTTTTTTTGTTTTTTTTTTTTTTTTTTTTTTTTTTGTTTTTTTTGTTTTTGTTTTTGTTTTTGTTGTTTTTTTTGTGGCTGTCAAGGGAAATCTCAGCAGATTGGTCAGTAGTTACCTTTGCCTCCTGTGAATGAACTGCAAACATTTCTCAAAGCTCAGTGTTTTATAGTGGCTCTGCTGCATCCTACAGTCCATAGTTTCCTGCTGGTGCTGGCTTCAAATGGCTTTTCCAGCTAGGGGAGGGATTAAAATCCTGTCTGTGAATCCTGTAACTTGAGATGCTGGGTTGGTTTCTAGCTTTCTCCTGTTATCTGTAGACTGGTATAAAGTACAATTGAAAATCCTCGTGCTGTTAATAGGCACTGCAGCTGGTCTAATCTTAGGCTCTGTGAGCTGATGCTGTGCTAACCAGGTCCATGCTTCCTAGCAAGGTCCTGTGCTGCGCTCACCTCTAAGGAGAGAGGCTTTCCTGTGCTTGCTGGATTTTGTAGTTGCAGAGAAGAAAAACTGGGGTGGAATTTACTCCTGTCTTGCCTCCTGCAAAAAAAATGTAAAAAATGAATCCGAGGGAATATTTTTTTCCCTGGGATGAGATACAGCAGCCTGTTCTTTACCATCTGTTCAGTCAGACTGAGCACTGTGTCTCCCCAGGAGACTCCCAAGCGTGGAGGAGACCCTTGAGAGGAGAGGAATAGGAAGGCATTGCTCTCATGTTTGGGGATCCCGCTAGGAAGGAAGATCTGAGGCTGAGCCAGGTGGGCAGTAGTTCAAGGAGGAATTGGGCAGGGCACGTGAGATGGAGATCAAAGTTTTTGCCTGAGACTGAGAGATGGTTGCTGGTGATGTTCTTGCCCTTTGTGCCTGCCTGCAAGGGAGGACAGGAAAATGCAAAAGGTTCCCGAAAGCTGCAAAAGTAATGGGGAGCAGCTGTGCACCAGCTGCTTCTGAGATCAAAGGCGACTAAGTGCTTACTAAAAAATTTTGCCTCAGGGGAGTGTTTTATCTAGGATGGGAAGGAGAGCCAAAGATCTGAATGCAGAGACAAGCCTGAGGCAAGCTGGTTGTGTGAGAAGTAGAGGTTTTGTTGTCCTGGAATGCTCACAGACGGTGATAAGCCGCTCCTCGAGAGCCAGGGAATGGCTCTGCTTTAAGCTCAGCTTTTCTCCTGAGCTCTCTGCTGCTGGACGGGGAGGGAATTTTGTTGAGAGGTTACTGGGGGGTAGCAGAACCCTCTGGAAATGAGCCACAAAGCCACATGCTTTTCATGGTGTTTGACTAAGTGTTTATGTGCGTTCATAGATCGGTGGGTGTAGAACAAATAGAGGACAAGCTTCCATGTAACCAAAGGGAGATTAAAGCTTAGGTAGTTGGATAGCATGTGTTACACAAAAGCACTCTGAATAGAACATATCTGCCTTTTTGGTTTGCAAATCCTGTCTGAATCAGAAACCTGTCTGGAGAAATAAAGGCATGTATTCCATAAAGGTGTGCATCCCTTTAGGAAGAGTGGGAGACTAACGATGGTGATGGTACCACCACTGATGGCTGTGCGAGGAAAGGAATATTAGCATGAGGGAACTCTGAGAAAAGTTAGAGATAAGGATGTGAAAGAAGAATTTCTCAGATTCCAGAGCTGCTCTGGTTGCAGGAGGAAAATAGAAAGACTTGGCACAAGTGGAGTTTGGGGAATGCAGGAGAGAAAAGAACCCGTGCTCATCTAAGGCGTCTTGAAAAGGAGGTGACAGAGCTTAATGAAAGAGAAACATCAGCTCCCTTCTGGTTGCATCATGCTGTCATTTACTGGGAAATACCCATTTTGGAGAGGCTAGTCAATATGTAAATTTGGATAGCGGGGGAAAAAAGCCAAGTTCACATCTCATCAGCCCGGGGTTTGCATAGCAATTATGGGAGTAAGGAAGGTTTCATAAGATGGACCATAATGATCTTGTTGGAAGTAAGTTGTGTGCTTTTGTTATTCATTGCTACAGGTTGCTTCTCTTTGGTTTATACAGAAATTATAGAAATGCCAAAAATTTACAGCGATCTTGAGATAGGTCAGATTCTGTTGATGCTGCTGCTAATTGCAATTAGCAATCACCCAATGCTGCAGAGCCTCGGTGGAGTTTTCTCATGCAGGGAGTGCCTCTGCTACAGCTAGAACAAAAAGAAATGGGAAAGCAGACAAAAGGTATAAAAGAAAAGGAGAACATAGAGGGGTGTTTCTCTTCCCCCTCTCATGGGAGGTGCAAGGCAAATCAGTGGCTGATCTGGGATTAAAATGAAGGCTTTTTGTAGCTAGTCCAGTGCTCTAGCTACTAGATTATCGTTCCTCTGATGCTGTTAATTACAGCGTGCAATTGACTCTGTCTTAATGCGGCAGCTACACTGGAACATGCTTGAACTGCTCCTCTTTATCATTTTTATTCACAGAGTGGATCTTAAAGACCAAAACTGGAGACTAATTAAATTAGCGGGCTATTAAATAACCACCACCTTCTGAATAGTAACGAGAACTTCAGAAATATCTACTATAAACTAAGGCAACTTTTTATAAAGCAGTGGCCTCTGTTTCACCCTTGGAAGGAGCTTCCAGCCCTACTGAACAGCACTTATTTTAATGCAGCTGTATACAGGAGCAAAAAGGGGGAGCTAAAGTGACTTCGAGCAGTTTTCACCTTTCCTGAAAGCAAAGAGCAGGGAGCCTTGGCTAAGGCAAGTTTCTTTTAGTTGGCTTTTTTTAGAACAATTTAGTTATAAGAATATGGATGTGTTTGACTTGAGCAATTGAAGAATACTCTAGGCAGTGGAAGAGGCGTTCTGCACCCTCCCCACCCCACTGTAAAAGATAGATAAATATTTTTCTTAATATTATTGCTGTTAATGCTTAAGGCAGATGTCCAGGTTCTGTAGATACCAACAGCCTTTCTGCATCATCTATCAGTAGGGTTACAGAGAATGCAAAGGACTAAGTTTTGTTGTGTGGTTGCCATTGAATAACAGCACATTCATTGATTTATCATAAAGACAAGTATTTCTAATTTTGTCACTGTTGAAGATTTTATTCAGTGCTGCCAGAAGTATGCATTTTTAAAAGGCTTTATCTTGAGACTCTACAGGAAGCTAGTGCTATTGCATGGCAATTTTCAAAAGTTTTTGTAGTTTGGCATGGAATAAAATCCTTAACAAACTGGGCACTACTCTGTCATTTGGACAATGCCAGTTCCTATTTTTATAAGGAGAGTTTTCTTCTTTGTTATTGAAGGGAATGAAGAATTTAAATGGTCAGCCTTTGCAGAGCAGACACAAGACCCAGCAGTGTTACATTGGTCCTTGTGCCTGTTTTTTAGTCAGATACTAAATCCATCTTTAGCTCTCCTGGTCAGAACAAGGTGGTGTAGCCCTATAAAATTATTTAAAAGCTCTCATATCTTTTTGAGCTTTGAGATCATTGGGTATAATTTGCTTTCCTGTAATTGACTTAAATGCCATGTCATGTACTTGTGACTGATTTGACAGGAAGGTGGTGGTGTGTTCCTGGTGTCACTGACGTCTGTGCTGCTCTTCAGGATGGCATGACTTGCATCTCTCATGTTAAATACTTCAGAGTCACAGTCTGAGACTCGTGGAACCTCTGTGCCTGCACTGATCTTAAAGGTCAGTAGGAATAGCTGGCATTTAGCAATTCAGTGTATGAGTTTGTAAGTTCCATGAATTAAGTATTTAAAATTATATAAGCATCCTCAGAATATATCTGTAAAAAGCAGCAGTCCCTACAGAGTTTTGAAGACTTTAAAAAAGCAGACCTATTTGGTGTTTATTTGTGACAATTAATTCCCCAATGGCATTGACAGCCTTCAGGCTGGACACTCAGCCCCACAAAGTGCATTTCCTCTTCTCAGAGCAGAGGTGCAGAAAAGTGGGAGTGCTGAGCAGCGAGCTACCTACACTAGCTGGGAGACAGTGTGAAGGATTACAGTGCTCTTGTGGGTTCTAGTGCTGCCTGCACTGGTGGAGGGATTTTGTTTGGATTGTTCAGGGTTTTTCTGGGGAGGTATGGAACAGGACATGAGGAATACAGTTTGAGATAGAAAGAGAAGCATGTCTGAGGTGCAGTGATAGAGACCTCTGGGTTTTACTTGTAGCCCTGGTAACAAATTGCTGGCTGACCTTCTACAAATAGCTCTGCAGTTCTGTGCTGCTCTGACACTTCCCCATCAATGCAGCAGCCTCAGAGATGCTCCTTGCTTTGCAGAGCACTCAGAGAGAGCCACAGGTTACCATTTAGTGATCACAGAATTTACCTCAGAACCTGGAATTGGTGCTTGCCACATCCATTTTCCTCTGAAGACTGCTAATCAGAGCCCGGTGGTTTTGGCCAGGGCTTCAGGGCAAAACAAGTCCTGTCTTTACCTGCCTGGAGGGTGATGTCAGTGAAGGAAGTGGGATGGGTCTTACTCTGCTCAAGGTAAGACTGCAATGTGCTGGGAAAACATGGCTCCATTTAGTCAGCAGCATTGCAGAGAACAGAGGGATGAAGGTAACTGAGGGCAACATGGAGCATTTGGGATATTTATAAAAATGTGAAATGGCTTTTCTTTTTGAAAGAGTGGTTGTGCATCATTAAAGGCATCAAAAGCAAAGTGGGAACATGCTTTGTGAATCAGGAGGAAGAGCAGTCCTTAGCAGTTGCTAATCTATTTATGTTCCAGTCATGCTCAGAGTGTGGCTTTGAGGTCTGCAGCTCTTGTAATTGCCTGGAACATGTCACTCTGCAGCAAGATTCATTGTTCTGCTCTCCCTGAGAGGAAGGCTGGGTTTTTTAGCTGTAGGACTTAGCTTTCAGTAGAGCAGAGAGACATTCCCAAGCATTGTTTTGCTGAAACACTATTAATTATGGCTCCCATTATAAGCATGTCAGTTCCATGTGATCCAGGCAAAAATTGATGCATTTGGTGGGAAGCAGCCAGACTTTTATTTTGGGGATTATAGATGAGGTTTAGGAGCCAAGTTTTGATCCCTGTTGATAGAGGTCCCTTAAACTTTGCAGAATCAGTAGGATGCTTTTTTGGTTCCCTGATTTCTCAAAGGGTCAGAGACTTAATTTTTTTTCTTTCCTTTTTTCTCTACTTCTTGCTGCCAGGCTTTCTTTGCTATTCCCCAAGCAACACTCAAAACATTTAGACATTAAGCTTCTCATTAAATGAGAGTGAAATCAGAGCTCCGTGCCTTGCAACAAAGATTTGGAGGGGCAAGATTCAGCAGGGATTGGACACGTTTTCAGGAAGTGATACAAGACGTGGCTTCAAAAGGGCTTCCAGCCCAACCTCAGCCCTGTTACTTTGCATGGGAACCTCTCTCCTCTCTGCCTTCCCTTGAAGAGAAGTGAGTGCTTTTTTAAATAATGAAGAATTCCTGTAGCTTTCTTTCAAGTCCCCGAGGTATTGTTGACCGTGGGAACCTCTCGTGTAGCTCCTATGGAAGTGGGGCCTTGGAGCACAGCCATGACACTTCCATGCAAGAAAGCACACAAGCTCTAGGCAAAACTCTTCACTGGTGTTGACAGACCAGGTGGAAAAGCCAATTTTTGTTCTACAGATTTGTTTCTTTTGTGAGTGACAGTCTGTGCTGACTTTTCCTCTCTGGGGGCTCAGAGTGGAGTTGCTGCTCAGTTTCAGCTGAATGTGAGGTTTTTTAGATCCAGATGCTGTTCCCTCTGTTCTTGTCTAATGCATGGCTGGATCAAATGAATTATATGCTAAAGGACATCTAGAGCAGTGAACTGTGAAGAAAATGTCTTTAACATGACAGAAGGTAGGCTTGCCCCATGCAGGGCTGCTTTGGTGCTTCATACTCTGGAACAGCTCTTTCCTGTCTTACTCCAGTATGCACTGGTGAGTTGGTTCAGGAAGTTCAAGTCCTCCTGGATTCACATCTGTTTCTAGAAGTTGAAAACTGCAGTGGTAACATACTATGGATGGTTGATTGAAGCTTTTTCATTAACAGAAATGGCTTTGTGAACCAGACTTTGTCCAAAATGCCATAGATGCTTGTTCCTGTAACTTGTGAGGACGTGGTAGAAGCACCTCAGGCTCCTAAGGTGTGCAGCTCATACAGCTACTACTCTAAAGGGATTGGGATTGGCATCCTTTTTACCACTGAATTCAGAGAAGTCTAAAAGGATAAAGAAGAAAATGAATTTAGAAATTGGTCTTGGACAGAGACTAAACATGACATATTTTGTCTTGAATCTTTTCACTAATAATCTAGAAAGACATATAGTATTTTTCAGATATAAGATGAGGCTCTAATGTGTTTCTTTCAAAATCCAACTCCAAACAATCTGAGAGTCTCGTGGTCACAAGAGGACAGAATGTTAAGACAGATGATTGCAGTGTGCATAAGGAATTCTCAGGTTCTTCCACAGCCCTGAATTTGGTAAGAACCTGGTTTTCTTCTTCCTAATAATCAAATAGGTTGCCATGCCAAATACCTCTGAGATGTTTAAGTTTATTCAATTCACAATCAAATGAGATGAGATACTGCCCTGTTCTAAGAGAACATGTACAAATACAGGAGACTGTGCAAAAAAAGTCAAGAAGCTGATTGGTGTTGTACAAACTCTTTTGGTTTCTTGACCTTGTACAACTATGGCAAGAAGAAAAGCCTCTTGATAATTGCCCATGAAAGGCATTTAAACATTTTTGTTAATCCAACTGCAAGCATGCAGGTTTATAACTACTTTAACTACTTACTGCTGGGGGTGGCATCATCTGGTGACAGCAGCCCCTAGAGCTGAGTCCTCTCAGCTCTGAGTTCTTCTGTGTGACCCAGAGCTGGGGCATATTTTTCTGGAATCAGATTTGTCAAAGAGTCCTGCTTCCTTTTAGAAGTAGAAATAAGTAGCAGCTTCTTGTGGACTTCAGTTTCTCTTGGCTTTGCTCATCTTCAGTTTGCCTTTATTTTTTTGTATTTTTTTTAAATTTTTTTGACCTCCACAGATGTTTCCCTGTGTCTGTAATTTAAAATTACTACAGTCAGTTTTATTGCAGAGGGTATAAACTTTATTTCTGCTGTCTAATCCCTTCCTGCATGAACTTTCTGGAAAGTCATGGAGAAGAGTATCAAAGCCACACAAAATATTTTGCTCTTACCACAAAAGGGAGGCTGCAGAAGAGGGAAATGCAGAGTGTTTCACCCAATCCAGTGCTTTTAAACTTGACTGGCCTTTTTAAAGAAGGATCAGAAATGTCCTTGCCCCATGGAGCTGCAGGTGGACAAGCAGCCTGTTGAGTTGTGTCCCTGTAGCTGTTCTGAGGGTGCTGCTGCCAGCAGGATAATGGCCTCTTTACCAGGATCTGGAGGTACTGGGGGATTACCAAGGGCATCCATGACTCCTTGTTTTCCTTCTCATTCAATGGCATCTGGCCTTGGTGGTGCAATTTCCCTCTTGCCTTGGTGATGGAAAAGGTTAGTACATGGGAAAATCCTGAAACAGACTGTCAAGAGCAGCAACAGTGTGAGACAGTGAAAACCAGTTTCAAGATACTGTCAAGAGCCTGGGGAAGTTTTCTGGGAAGGGAACTGAAGCTGACCCAAGAGAAGTCTGGACTATTAAGCTAATTATCCTGTCATGAGGTTTTTGAAAGCAAAGATGGAGCTCTATTAGTGTGCTGGCTTCATGGCAAGTGAGAGCTGGCTGGAGCCTGTTCATCTGACTGTATTTTTTGGGATGAATTAGGGTCTAAAAGCCTGTGGGTTTTGTTGAAAAATGGCATTTTGAAAGAAGCAAGTTGGCTGCTAGGATTCAGAATCACAGCAGAGCCAAAACAAGCTTCATATTTCTTAACCCCCATGTCACTGTGAGATCCAGATTATCCCAGGTGATATGCAAATGCACAAGGATGCAGCACTGTGAGCTGCCAGGTTTTCATGAGAAGGGGGCAAAGGGAAAGAAGCCACAGTTGTCCATTATGTAAATATATGAGAGGTATCAAAAAGACTGAGCTATTCAAACCTGATAATGTTTGAGAGGAGAGAAAATAAGAAAAAGAGGTAGGGATATGAGTTAACTGAAAAGTCAGACTGTGACTTCAGCCCTTGGCACAAGTCAGCAGAATAAATAAAGCACAGAGATGCTGGGGGCAGGGAAAGAGACGTGTCCAGAGCAGAATAAACAGCGAGTCCTGAGCCAGAGTACTGTGCATTGTGTTAGCAGGCATCAAGCTGGGGTTGTGGGAAAGATGGATAACAGCAAAACAGACTAAAGGACTTGAATAAAGGCAACTAAAAATTGTGCTCCAGTCGTTTTTGCTCTCTGGTATGAATCGGATGTAGCTCCAGGGGACTTCAAGGAGGAACACTGACATAATGCTAGGAGAGAAATGAGCTTTGTTTTTATTAGAAAAGATGCAGATTAGATTGTGATTTATGTCATTCTGAGCATGTGGGGAGCTGGCATCAAGGGCTGAGAAACCACTATATTACAAAGGCTCAAGGAAAAATGAATGGGATCCTGAGGGACTGGTTATTCTCTCCTGATACAAAATGATCATTAGGAAAGATAAACTTATTAAAATTAGTTAGTAAATAAAATTTTGGGCAGATTGTAGCCAACAGTACACAAGACCTATTTCATGTCAGTGTGAACAGGCAATTAAATGTTTCAGTTTCTCTAATGTTGTGTAGAGCAGCTCTGGGAGCTCAAACCAGAAAAGTGCCAGGCTTCCTCCAGCACCTTTTCCAGATATTGCTGGCTTCTTCAGCTGGGAAAGGTTTTACATTTTGTCTTTATCTAAAGCTGCTCTGAGCCTTGGTGAAGTTCTGCTTCAAGGGTTGATTGGATAAAGGATGTGCAGCAGAGAGGGATGGAGGGGCTAAATCCATGGGCAGGCTCTGTACTGATCCAAAAGATGAGGAAGAATGTCGTGCCCAGCCCTGTGGGGGCTCCTCTTTCATGTGGCTCCTGCCTCTTCCCTCAGTAACCCTGAGGGACACCATTTCTTATAATTCATTATTTTGTATGATTGAACCAGGGGATGTGTAGTTCCTGCTACATAAATATGGATTATCTCTTTCTAGGCAGGAAAAGCCTGTGCAGATCAAATATCAGTTCAAAATCATTTCCCTGTTCCCCTTTCTGTTTAAAAAAATGTTTTTTGTTTACCACTGAGGGTATCAAGGAGGATGCCTGATATCTACCTCTAGAGTTGCTGGAATTCCTTGTGAAAGTTTCCCCATCTTATATAATCTTGCATCAAGAGCCTTTAAAGTGAAGCTTCTGAAGCTGTGCCAGGATGCCTCGGTCTGCAATTTTGTGAACATTTTTTATTTTCACAAATGTTGAATTCAGAAATTGTATTGCTACAGTGGTAGGTCTTTGTGGCAGGGGGATGAAACTGAGTTTAAATTTGTCATGATGCAAAGGAAATTGGGTGACTTTTTAGTGAAACCTTTGAAAAAAGAACATTAGAGACAAAAATGTAGCTAAAATTCTTACGATGGACAAAACCCTGTAAACTTATTGGGTAAGTTATCCATGCAGAATATACATTTGACTACTGAATATTATGCATTGGGTGTGTGTAGCTGGCTTATTATGTATCATAAACATATTTTAAATAAGGGATTTAAAAAATTTAAGCAAGGTTTATTTCCTATTTGTTTTTACTGACAATTGTGTGTCTAAATCTCATGGTTACTGTCAAAAATATAAAATAAATATAAAATATATATTTTTATGTATATATAAAATATAAAAAATATAAAAATGTAAATATAAAACTTCACTACTGTTTTAAAGCCTAGGTCCATTAATTTGTTCAAATTAAAAAAAGTAGATATGAGGGAAAATCTATAAATGAGAATTTTGAGAAGCTGGAGGTCATTTTGCTTTGCTGCAGGGCTGTGCAAATGGTTTTATGCTTGTCAGTTAAACTGGTTTGGAGTTTTTTTACCCATTCTGGGCACCCAGCCAGCCTAACTTACAAAACTGCAATTATCATGATTGTTAGGAATAGTTCCACTTCTTCCCTTGGATTTCTTCTGCCTTGCTTCTTTTCTTCTTTGAGGAAGTCTTAAATTTTCCTGTCAGTTCTGAGGAGACCCTGATGTTCCCCTTAGGGGTTCCCACAGAGACACAGAGTCGCAGAGAGCCCCCCAGCTCCCTGATAAATGTAATCCTGTCAGAGGCAGCAACAAGCCAGAGTGTCACTCCACAGGATCAAATCCCCAGCCTACACTGCTGGAAGACCCACAGTGCTCTGGGCTTCTTAATTTTATCCTTCAAAGCAGAATTTCTAAATATATTTTGAATTTGAAGGCTGAGAGGCTTTGGCATTTGCACCATCCCTCATTTCTGACCCTGTTTCTGTGGCAGTTGCTCAGTGAAGGTTTCCAGGGTGTTTTGATGCCCCTCCACAAAGCATGAATCAAAGAGAAAGAGCTGGCAGCAGTTGTTGGCCACCCAGCAGAATTTGGGCTGCAAGCACCAAGGGGTAGGGCAGCACTTATTGCACTCTTGCCACTGGCCCCACTTTCTCCAGAAGGAATTGCCCACTTCTGTCAGGCTCCTGGAAAACTCCTTTCCATGTCCAGGATGTAGCTGTGGGTGGCTCTGGCTATCAGGGAGAGCAGACTGGAAGGTGCAGTTTTGCATTGCTGGGATCCAGCCTGTGAGGTGCTGATAGTGCCTTGATCTGGTGGGGAGATGGGCAGGTCTGTAAGTGCAGCAGTGCTGCACTCTGCTCTTTTACCATCAGTGATTTGCAGGGTCAAGTGTGGCACATCCAGAGCCCTGCTGTGCCTGATAGAACAGGGGCTGCAGAGGATCCTTAATCTTGGCTGCCATCCCTGTGGGGGGCAGTGCCTCTTTCCTGTGTCACACATGCTTTGGGGTGGGATGCTCTGATTTTCCTTCATCCTGCATGCCAGGTTTCAGTTGGGGTGGGGGCCTGGAGGGGAAATCATCCAGTGCTTGTCTCACTGGTGCTGCTGGGCTGTGTGCCTCTGATAATGCACTTCTGCTGCTGGTGCTGCAGCTCTTCTCAGGTCACAGCTGCTCTTCTTCATCAGGATGAACTTACAGGAGCTCCAGGAAAGTCAGAAATGGGAAATAGTGATGGTGTGTCAGCTTGTTTTGTAGTGCTGGCCAGATACTGTCCATCAGAGAACTTCCCATGTTCAAACCACCTTCCTGGGATACAAAACTCTCCTGAGGATTTCTGAAATCTCATTTGTTTTCAGCCAAAGAAACCCTGTCAGGAACTTCTGGACAATTTTTATATGACTAATTTAATTATTTTATATATGTTAGCACTACAGACTACTGTGTTGCTTAGAATCACAGAGCATCCTGAGCTGGAAGGGACCCACAAGGATCATGAAGTCCAACTCCTGGCCCTGCACAGGACACCCCCAGAGTCACACCATGGGCCTGAGGCCATTGTCCAAATGATTCTTGAACTCTGCCAGGGTTGGTGCTGTGACCACTGCCCTGGGGAGCTGTTCCAGTGCCCAGACATCCTCTGGGTGAAAAACCTTTTCCCAATATCCAACTTAAACCTCCTCTGACATAACCTCAGGCTGTTCCCTCAGATCCTGTCCCAGCTCAGTGGAAAAACTGTAGTTTTAATCCTTGTGTGTCCAGAACTGCCTAGATGTGCCTCATCTCTTGTTTAGTGAGTTTTGTTCCCAAAGCATTAACTTACCATGTGAGCATTGGGTGGAAGCATCCTGCTGTTGGGAAGTGCAGTGAGGGAGCTGAATGGCATTTTAAATGTAGGCTAGCCAAAGATTTCCAGAAACTCCTCACTTATTTTCAGGTTTTTGAGGTAACCCATTAATATTATTCTTGCACACCTACTGCTTTTTCTTTTCCTTATTGAAAACTATATTTTCAACCAATTATGTTTAAACTGTTTAATGTCTGTGAAAAATCTGTTTGCTGATCAAACCTACTAAACCCATAGCAGAATGTAAAATAATGGAATGAATGAAAATGTACTTTTGCCTTCATCTGAATGGCTGGTGTGACCATGGGGGACCATTGTAGGGGAACCTGAACTGCAGACCTTGGGGCTGTATCTTTATCAGGTATTAAATGCAGTAGCCTGTCTTCTTGTGTCAGGACCTTTAAGAAAGATCAGGGATCTGAATTATTTTTTAAGGGTTTATTTTGAGAGTGGGTTATGAGAGATTTCCAAATTTCCTGGTTTACATCATTGGAATTAGCCATTTGCAAAGGTCTTCTTTTGAAGGCATTGGAACCAGTTCTGCTGCCCCACAGACTAATATCAATTACTTCAGATATTTATGATTCTAGGGCAAGCTAACCTGCTCTTATGAGCTGAAATAGGTTATCCAAAATGTCCAAAAGATTATGGAATTGTTGCCCCTGGTTCCTCCATCAGGCTGGTGGTGTGGTTTATTTTTCTTCAAGAAAATTTATGTCAAGGCCATTTTTCTCTCTTCCCTTGGATGCATGGACTTGTTTTATCTCCATCCAGAATGAAATTTTCTGCCAGCATGCAATTCCTTCAGAAACATTAATGAATGTTAATTAGTTAACTTTAACATTAATGTGTGACTTCAATTGTTCTTAGATACGGCATAATACTGTCTTCAGAAATCCTTCTGTGGGTGCTGCAGCCCAGCTCTTGAGATAACAAAGTTAAAATTGCAGAGCTTTATGATTGGCCCTGAGAAGCCTACCAAAAACCAAGCAGAACAACTTCTAGTGACCACAGTGGCTTCCCTTTGTTTTCTTATTTTGATCCTCTTGATACAAGGGATCATTCAGTTTCAGAACTCCCAGCTTTGCACTGTTTTAATTTTGTTAACTGTTATTTAGCATCCAAAATAATGCTTCCAGCATGTATGTTCTGGGTTTATCAAGTTTCCAGCTTAAATTCCCACCCATCTTTCTGAGCATAAAGGCAGGAGAGGTGAGTGTGTGTGTACAGTGGAGAGAAAGAAAGAAATAGGGGGCCATTACAGTTTTGACATTTGAACATGGAAACTAAACTATGTCATGTTGTCATTTTTACTTTACATCTCATAGTGCAATCTGATTTCTGTAGCAGTGTTTGTTTTGGTTATTCCTGGCATAGCAGGTGGTTTTAGGTTTGTTTTGGTTTTTTTAGTAATATTCTTTGGTCAAAGATCTCAGCCCACCTTGGCAAGCTCAGTGAATTCCGAGAATTTTGTATTTGTAAGGAGAATCATCTTATTTCACAAAAGTTGCTACTGTCAGTAGCTGGTTTACTTAGCAAGTGGCTTTTCCTACTGAGACAAATCATATACTTTTGTCTGGCAGTCAGAATATTTTGCTGGAGAGGGTTATGAGTCCTGGAAAGCAGCATGTAGGAAGTACTGGTTTACTAGAACATTGTGAGTGGGCTCACCCTGTAGAGTTGCACAGTTGCTCTATAGGGAGTGTTTAGTTAGTTACACCCAGATGACATGGTACAGATGAGATATATCACATTGCCTGCTTCTTCTTGGGTAGTCCACGTGGTTCTGCTTCAGCATGACTGCCATGGCTGGGAAACTGTTCAGCTTCAATGACTGAGGCAGAATTTGGAAGAAAATGCAAAATTTCAAGGAGTTGCTGAGGCCAAACCAATGTTTCAGGTATAAGGCATGGATTTGTTTTGGTTAAGTATTGCTATCCTGGTTATCCTAAAGGAAATAAATCTCTTTTTCTTTGAATTAAGAACTTTTCTTATTGTTTTTCAAGGCAGGGTAAAGATGACCTGTTTTACCACAATTATTTGAGCTCACTCCTGTGGGTTGAATTATACTTATGTGTGCTCTGGGTGATTTGGTATCATCCAGCAGAAGCTGGGTTCTCAAAGACTAAAGCCTGCAGTGATCCAGAGCTTGATGACCCTGCAGTCCAAGCCAGAGAGGAAGTTTGTGATGATGACTGCAGAGCTGGAAAATGAATGCAGGTTGGTGTTTGTTTCTTTTTGCAGCATGGCAGAAGCTGGAAGGAACCTCTGGCAATCATCTGGTCCCACCCACCATGAGCTGTCCACCCATGTCCAGAAGTTTGAGTACCTCCAAAGCTGGAGACTCCACAGCTTCTCTAGGCAACCTGTGGAAGTGCTCAAATCAGCCTGACACTAACAAGTGTCCCTGCTGTTAGAGGGAGCCTCCTGGGCTGCTGTGTTGCCCACTGCTCCAGTCACTGTCACTGGAAAGGGCCTGGCTCCATCCTTTAAATAAACTACCCACTGGGTCCTTCCAGGAGTGACTGAAGTCCCCTATGAGGACCAGGGCCTGAGACTTAAAGTCTGAGTTTAGACACAGGTACTGATAATGTCCTCCAGACTGTGTGGAACAGGTATACGTCCACCTGGTGTTCCTGTCAACTGTAGCTCTTCCAGAATTGAGCACAATAAGAATGAAGACACCAGGGAGAATAGCTGCCACTCCTCTACTTCTTTCTGTAGCTCCTTTTACTTACTACACACTGTGTTTTTTTGGTGGTTTCTAATTCTGCTTGTATTTGTTGTATTTTTCCCTGTGCAGGAGGGATGAGGAGGAGAAGAATTTCATCACCATCTTCTCATTTTGCATCATACTTCAGTATCTTCACCCATCAAAAAACTTTTCATCCTGTGAGTACCTCAAGAGAGAATTATATTTGGGGCTTGTTTGTTAGGAAGCTTGGTGCATCACTTCAGTCATATCCTCCCTGAGTAAGGAAAGAAAATGCAGAGGGCTGTGAGTGAAATATTTTCTAGAGAAATCTGAGGGGCAGGACAAGGCAGAACCATGGTGACCTTGTACTATACAGGTGCTCTCCTTCTAGATACTTCTTTCCTTGCAAAGGCAAATTCACCAGTGTGCCATCTCCAGCAGAACTGAGCTCCAGCGCTGCATGACCAAAGGTTGCCAACTCTGACTGTTGCAAGCTCTGTTACAGTCTGTGTTGACAGCTACTGGCAGGTCCTTAGGATGGAAAATTATGTGGCCAACTGTAATTGAGTTGAGGCATTTCCTCCTTCCTCATACTCTCAGAAGTACACTTGTGTCCCAGATGAAGATGAAAGTGCCTTAACTTCCAGCAACAAATCTAGGTAGAGCACTGGCTCCATTTATTGAAGTAAGTTTTACCTGTCCATTTGACCAGAATTGTTTTGTTTGCTGCCTCATTCCCTAACAGGTTGAAGTCCTATTTTATCCACTGTTTGGGTAAAGTATGAACTATATCTTTGTAAAGATAAGCAATTTAGAGCTCATTATTATGTGTTTTTTTTATTTTTTTCAAGTATCCCTTGATACACAGGTGGCTTTCAAACAGCTCCAAGTACCTTCAGCCCATGGATCTCTGCTGCTATTTGCTCAGCAGGAGAAAAGTTCTCTTATGTACTTCCAAAAATAAATTTAGATGTGATAGATCAGTAAGCAAATAATGTAGCAGTTACAATTAGGATAACATACAGTCTTGACAGGAGATGCAGGGGTCAGGAATGAGTAAGGCTAAAACTATCTGGATTTTATATTTTATATTCCCTAACCCTAACCATTATTCATAATTCTGCTAGCCATTGACTGGCACCCAAACAGGAGATCTGTGGAAGTGGAAGTTCTCTTGGCAATTATTTAGGAAGATACTAAGTTCTTGTATTACATGCGAGTTTAACAAGTTGTGCTGCTCCAAAATCCTCCAGATTCACACTGGAATTAACACAGAAGAGCCTGTGAGGCTGTGACCCCCAGCCTGGAACTTTAGAAGAAATGCTGGCTGCAGAGTTTGCACATGCCTGGGAGAACATTCGTGACTTTGATTGGATTCAATCATCAGAGCCTAAATCTGATGCTTCAGGTTAGGTAATCTGTGCAGCACTACAAATTTATGTAAAAGAGTGCAAGCAGCAGCAGTGAATCAGGCTTGACAAAGACAAAGCTTTGAAAACACTCATTAAAAAAATGTCTTAAGTCAATTTTTATGACCTCTTAGGTTTTCTTGCTTGTTGTTAGAGGTCTATAATGTTCCTGTCTTTATTCTATTATGGCTTTGCAGAGACTGAACTAGACTTGACTGTAAACTTCACATATGTCAAAAGATATTTACTGACCCATACTGAAAAGAATGGGATGGTATTTTCCTGAAGAAACAGTATTCCTGTAGCCCAGTTCACAGACAAAAGGTGCCTACTATTTGTGCATGAGAACATAGTTTGCTAATAGTGTCAAGTTAGTTACTGACAGTGAATAGGAAGTGGCCTGAATGACTTTTTCCAGTCAAATAGAAATTTAAAGTCAAAAAATTATTCATATTTTATCAAGCAAACTGTAGGCAGCATAACAGCTTGATAGCAACACAAAGTGAATGAAGCATAACTATTTTTTCAGTTGAAGTACCTGTACTTTTAACTGATTTAATTCTACATGTCTTCACTGTACCAGTTCTTCCATGTTTAAAAAAAGCACAAATAATCCCCCACCTGATATATATTATATATATACATATATGAACACTATGGCTTTAGAGGTGCCAGAAAAACAATCTTTATACAAATTGAAGTCCAACAAGTTTAACATGACAGAACTCATAGGTAAAGGTATCTTTTCTTTTCCTTTTCACTAAAATCAAATTCAACCAAGGAATTCTAACTTAACCCCCACTATTGTAAGGAAAACAGTCTTTCTTAAGAGATTGAAAAAAAGCATTTACTGAACATTAGTTTCAACTCTAACAAAATACTTAAAAGTAGAATGACTCCCTATGTCTTCTTTCTCCATCTACCTCCTGTAAGAGAAAACTTGTTTAAAATTTACATCAATAAATTAATATTCAAGTTTTAATTTGAAGAAAATGAAGAGCTTTTTAAACAAAATAAATATTAAAGCCTCTAAGTTACAATATTTGTTTCAGCAACTTTAAAATTAGAATGGAAGTGTCTTTGAAAAAGACAACTCTGTGAGAGAACTGCATTTAAAATGTGTTAAGAAATATTAGTTTTATTTAACCAGTTTTCACAGCTGAATATTTATTCTATAAAAACTTTACAGATTGTACAGTTTATATATAGTTCAAACTACTAGAACAAAGAAGTAGGTCCCACAGATGCAAAAATACTGTACCAATCCAAGGTAAAGGCAGATTTACACACTGTACAGCTCTCCACTGGGAAGGGGAGGTGGGTCAGTTCCAAGTAAAAAGTTCAAAACTGTACAAAAATAAGGTTTGATTTCTTTTTCATTCTTCATAATACATTCAATAAGATTGCAAGCACAGATACCCAAGTAATAATAGATATCTGCAGTCAGGAATCAATAACCACTCCTGAAAGGAATGCAAAATAGGTCTATTTACACAGGGCACTCTTTTACACCATACTGCATATAGTGTGTATTTCATATAATAAAAAAAGCATAGACAAAGAACATTAAACATCTAATATAAGGTAGTTTTTTTTTTTAAGAGGTTTTTTTTTTACTTAATAGTGTGCCAAAAGAATTTTAACTTATTAAATAATATATTCTAAGTGAACCTAAAATTTATGAACATAAAATGCATTTTTGGTGTAATACATCAATTAAACCAGCAAATAGGAAAAAAGAACCAAAAACAAACCCCAAACTGTATATAAAGTAGTATTTTCACCCAGCAACAGGAGCACTTATGTAGTTATTTAAAAAAACCGAAATAAACAAACAAAAAACCCCCAAACAAACAGAAAACAACCCAGAGAGGCTTTTAAAAAACCGACTAAAACTAACTTATAACTTAGGATATTCATACATAAGATATTCAGTGATTCACTAATACTGCAAAACAAGCTTTTTTGTGTTGTTTGTTTTTTTTTCCTTCCCCCTTCCATTTCCCTCTGGCTCTCCCTCATTCCCCTTCCCTAAGAGACAGTGGTTTCTTCATGCTGTCTGGGTAAGAATCAGACATACTCCTGCCCCTTCCTCCCACCCCTTTATACCTCTCCCCCAACAGGTAACAGAGTGTTTCCTTAGCATTCATCCTGAGCACACTCTCCTTTTGGGGATATGTGTGACTTAAGCACAAGAGGGTTTAGTTACCCCAACCTTTTAGAATGTTACATTACTTGAGGTATTTCAACCTTCTTCTGAGACAACACCTTTTCTCTAAGCTGACTCATTGGGCAGAGAAAGCAAGGGCTGGCTAATACCCGTTTCAATTCTGTATTCTCATGAAAAAGAAAAGCATTACTCCAGACTTCCCTGCCACACAGAAAATAATGCAACACCATTCACTTTTTAATTAACTCTCTATTTGATACAGTACTAGCCAAAGATAACAAAAACTAGAGCTTTTAAAGAGATGTTTGGTAGTGCACTCTATCATTTTTTACCTTGTGTGTGTGTGTCTACATACACACTTTCACACATATTACATTTATTTATATATATATATATATGTATATATATATATAAGACATATATTGATATATGCACACACATACACTTGTGTGTGTATATATCTGTATGTAACAATCAGGGAGAAAGGAGTTTTGTTCAAATTTAAGAGCTACAGTACTTTTAAACCCCTTGACAGTAAAAGGGGAGGGGGGTGTGTGTCCACTCCTGTTCCCAAGTTGAGCAAGGGGTTAGTTTATATAAGGTTTTGTTAAATGGGCATAGTTTGCTTGCCCTGATGTCCAAGAAATACAATTCCAGTGTCATGGGCATCTCATCAGAATTCATCAATCCTGTTCTGCAGATATTTTAACATTGAGTCCATCCCTTGTGCTGAGCCCCAGATTTTCTTCAAAACTTCACACTCCTTTTCATTTGCTTGTTCCAAGTCCACCTTCATGATGTTACGCACTAAAGCTTTGGATTCTTCAAGTACCTAAGCCAAAATTAAAAAGAGGGGGAGTTGGGTTAGTATTGCCTTAGCACTCCATGTGCTTCTATGAACATATAACAGGTTTATATGGACAAATCCTGAAGCTGATTATCAACTTAACTTATCAATTAATGGACATACTGTAAGAAATGTTTCTCATAGTCATCTTCCTTGTGGCATCCTGCAACATTTCCTTTACCTTATGCCAGCACAATTTAAAAGTGCACAGAAGTGTGACAATAATAAAAATCATAGAATAACTAGTAATGTTATATACAATGTTTTGTAACTACAGGAAAGTGCAAGTCCTTAGTAGTGAAGTCTAATCATAACACTATTAACTCAAACTGCTCTAATAATTGGCCAGATCTTGATTACTTGAGCACTTAAAATACACTGAAAAAAACCTCATTTGTTTTTTTCTGTTTAGAAAATGAATAATTTCCTTTTAAAATCCAAAATTTCTAATGCACAGAACAGTCAATTTGTACTGCACCTTACCTTGTAAGAAAGTTAGGATTACCACTATTTGATGCTATCTTGTGCAACTGCTAGTAGTGCACAAAGTCCAAAACAAAGTCCAGCATGTCAAGGACTGTATGTATTTCTTTGGTAATTTAAATTAGAACTCAAGCTAACTCAAGATTTCTGTATTTCTGTGCAGTTGCTAGGTCAACTGTTTATATTGCCAATGAGAGTAAGTTGGACTGCAGTAGCTATGTTAATACCAAATTATATTATAAAAATTCGGTGCTGATTTATGTTCCTTATCAAATGCCACAGTACACTGCAGTTAAGAGTCAGATAGAAAATTCTAAAAGAATCCTAAAAAATCCCAAACCAGAAAGATACATAAAAATCTGTCAAGAAGCATTGCTATAGTATAATGCAGCCCTTGTTTCATGAAAAGACTTTTTTTTTTTTTTTTTAGGACAAAAAGATGCAGTCTAATACTACTTAGATTAATCTTATTCATCTAATCATAAAAATAGAAGAAGATGAAGGAAACTTACAACTGAATTACATGTGACAAGTTCTTTAATTCGAACCATTACTTCCTGTGTGAATGTTCCTGGCCAGAACACTTGGGAGACGAGTCCTTTGGCACAAGCTTCCTGCGCCGTCAACTTCCTTCCACTGAACAACATTTCATTGGCCTGAAGGGATAAAAAGTTACTTCTGGTATGAAATGTAATGAGACAAAACTCATCAAAGGAAAAATGTTCAAAACAAATAAGAAAAAAATGCCTGCACAGTTTGAAATAGTTTTTATTACAGCTCTTCCAAGTTTGAATTAAAAAAATATTGGCCTACAGCTGGTTGCAGTACTAGGTCAGTAGTTATTGAAATGTGGATGTCTATGATTAATGGTTAAAAGTAAAAATGTCTTTTGTCATTTCCTGGCCATGAATGTTTGTAAGCTCTGGTTTTCTTGCAGTATTGCTGACTTGGTTATCTGTGTACGTGGGAATCGGTTATAATGTAAATCTGTAAACCAGCAAAGAATACATCAGCTTGCCCTTTATAATCATGCATTCCAATTTCTAACCAAATTAATAGAAAATAAACATTTACATTTTCTTCAAGAGCCCAATACTGAACTGATAAATCCTTTCATAATTTGATATAGCAGTCTTATTAAAAAGCCCCAGTATTTAAAAGATCTTGCACATGGTTTATAAGGTACAGAATCAAATACTACCTTCTATGCAACAAGAAGCTCTCTCTAGTTCTGTAAATGTTTTTGATTTGTAATTATCATGCACTTCACTATTTACCAGATTCCCCATTAAAGCTTTGTCCTACAGCCACTTTAATTCTAGCTTTAGTGAAGTTTTTATACAGTTTGCAGTTCTTTGCAGTGACATTTACACAGAAACAGGCAATGAAAATTAAAAAGTCAGAGTAGACAACCTCAAAAAAAAAAAAAAAAAAAAATCAGTGTTATTGTTTCATAATTAATTATTTGCACTGAAAAATCCAAACAAACCCATTACTAGATTCTTGAAATGCAGGAAATAAGGCTGCTCTAAAATACAAACCTGACAGGTGTTAACATACTGAGGGAAAAATAATTTTTCAGGGAAAAATACTGAGGTTTTTAATGTTTTCTAATACTGGAAATTTTGGTAATTATTTCAGCAACCTTCAGTTAAGGATCTCAAATAATTAATTATTAACTTAATTAATTATTTGCTGTGCTACCATGTTCCTGATATTGCCATTTTATACATGAAGCAATTTGGAAACTCTGCAGTCTCTTATTTGTTCCTTTGTAACAAAAGACTAAGTCTGGGTTCTACTGACAGCTTACTTCCTGACTGCTAGCCACTAGGAATGCAAGGAAAAAAACCCAACCAGTTTCCTAGCATATTTTACTTTGGTTTTACCATCAGCACATCTCTCACAGTTACTATGGAAAGCTGTGATTCACATCTATTAGTTTATAAAAACCCAAATCTCTTGCTCTATGATCAAATTCTATACCCTATAGTTCTACCTTCTGTGAACAGAATATCAAGTGTACAAGATTCATTAGCTACTTATTCTCATTTTCCAGAATATATGTGAATAATAATAACAACCTGAAATACTAGCTAAAAATCAAAGATGTACACATGATTGTCTAAAAAGGAATCCTTTTTCCTACACAGTTGGGGAATAATTATTCTTCCAATATAATTTAAAAAATCACTTAACATTTCTATGAAAGATCAAAATATGAAGTCAATCTAACTAGTAGTTAGCACAGGCAAACATTTAAGCCAAGTGGTCAGGTCTACATATTCTTCATATGTATCTTTGCAAGATACATATGCTAGATAATACAAATGCTAGAAAACCCTTTTTCCCCCCTAAAACTTAGTTGCAAGTGTTGAGCTCTCCTGAACATGAAACACCATAGGTGAGAATGGTGAAGTTATCTTATTTCTGCCAGCTGTAACATAGTATCAGCATAAAATCTCACAAGAAATGAGCATTCCCATTGATGTTCCCACTTGACAGGTTTTGAAGGGAAGTGTCTTGCTCTGGTATCTTCACTTTTGATCTATACACAACATCTGCTGGAGACCAACTGTTAAAGAAGCTTTAATCATAATCATGACTTATACCTGTTGTAAAAGTTAACTCACTTGGTAGTTACTTTCCAAGAAACTACAGCAATAGAAATGACTATGATTAAAATATTTCTATAAGACTCTCATCAGCAACCTTCACTTTCTACTCTGAGTAGAAAATGCCTCCTTCCACAGAGGATCTTCACTTGGACTCTGGATTCTCTTTCAGTGAAGGTTTTGAGGCTCACCAAGGTTTTTCTGCACAAGCACCAGGGGCCACAGAGCACCTCAGCTCTCCTGCACTATGATCAGGAGCAGCTGGCCTCCGAGCTGCCCCAGATCCTGGCTGTGATGTGGACTCCAGGCACTATGGAACCATGTTTCCTTCAGGACTGACAGAAAAGCTAAGAAATCCTGCCAAGCATGCTGGGGACTGGCAAGGAGAGCCAGTGTGTGATGTGTGATCACATAGCTCCTGGGCTTATATCTAGGACCAAACAAACAACCAGAGCAAGAACTCCATGGCAGACACATAACACCTCCCTATACAGACATCACCTTAATGTCTATTACAGATTATTTTCAAAACTCAAAAGCCAAGTTTAGGGACACTTCTAAAATTCTTGGTAATTCCAAGATGATATCAGTTTTGAATCCTAAGGTTTGGGCTTCAAATTTCCTGTGATAAACCCATGGCTGAAAATATTTGAAACCCCCACTCCCCCATCTATGACAAACCTGCTCACAGAAGGTGACTGACCCCACATGGAAGATATTTCCAGTAATCTTGCAATAGAACATTTTCACACAGCTGCAGCTAACAACACTGCATTGTAAGACTGACTTACAAGAGTTAAGGGTGGCACTACTCCTGCTGAACTGATACATTTGTAGAAAATGTTATGATGCATACAAAGGCCTGAGTTCTTTGTTTTATATATTTTTTTCCCCTGAATGTTTTGCATTTCACTTATAACATCTTCCTGCTGACTTCTCTCTCTCTTTTACAGACAAAAAGCATACTTCTTTATCCAAGTCTTCAGAATGGATTCTGAACATATTTCATGAAATGTGCTCAGTAAAGTTCAGCTTTGTCCCACAGAGACACTGCTATGCCGCAGAGTCAAGGATAGTACAAAAAACAGTGGATTTTTCCCCCTTTTTGCACTGATCATTATGGAATTGTTACCACTGGAAGCTTTCAATCTTTATATTTAAGAATGAGAGCATTCACAAACACACATGAAAGAGTACACTAGGGAAGAGCTTCTTGTGTTTTTTGTACAACTTCTAAAGAAATGAAAAGTAACAACCACAAGTATTTAAAGGACAAGGATGGATGGAATGGATGGATGAGTGGATGGATGGCCAAATAAAAAGGGAAAGGAACAATCAGTAGTTTGAAACATGCTAGGATATTAAAGATACTCTTATAACTGTTAATCTATTTCAGTTACCTTTTCTGTTCTCTTTTAATAACTAAATCCAAATATGACACAATTAGCTATTAGAGCTTTTAAAACTGGTGTTTTAATATACTGATATGTATATTTTTAAATCAATAAATACCTACAGGGAAAAAATGGCTTTTATAATAAACAGCAATTTTGGAAAAGAGGTGTAGCCACAAGCACTTGTTACATACTGTCCAAACTGCAATGGAACATAGGTCTAAGTTTTCAAAGAACACAGCATGAAAAAACACTAAGCAACATGAAAATAACGTAGGTAAGAGATTGTTAAACAGCTTTCTGTTAGGAGTGCATGGAAGCTGAAATAGTTATTTTGCATAAGACTGATCTTGGCTGGTGTCACAGTGCTCTGCTGTGCTGAATACAAGACACCCTGGCTGGTCCCCAGAAGGCAGCAGCAGGGGAGGTGTGTCCTGGTACACAGGACATGACCCTTCTGACACATCAGGGTCAAAGGTGGGATTAAGTCCCTGCTTTCTGTTCCGTGCATGCAGGTGAAGAGTAAGTTGTAAGAGCATGGAGCAGAAAAGCTATAAAGGGTGGCTTCTCATGAAAGCTTTTCATGAGAGAAAGAAAAAAATTAAGAAAAAGACAACACAGGAAGGCAAAACATCTTGAAATCACACTGGATAAATTATCCCAACTGAATTGTGAAGCTGTCAGCCCCTACCCTGCAAGCTACTTACAGAAGCCAGGCCCATTATCCGAGGGAATGTAAGGGATGAACATCCATCTGGACTTTGTCCAAAAGTAGTGTATGGTGTCTGAAACCAGGCCTTCTCGTTGGCCCAGACCACGTCACACAGAGGCAATATAGATGCTCCAAGTCCAATGGCTGGGCCGTTTACTGCTACAATGATAGGCTTCTTAAACTGAATAAAAGTATTCACAAAATTCCTGAAGAGAAACAGAAACATGCACTCACTACATATATCAAGAGTGTAAAATATACCAGCCCTTGAAATAATTCATCTCCACAGTAACATCTCTTTCAAACCCAACCTGATAACCTTCCACAATGAGGTGGTTATTTGGTGGATGAGGGGAGAGAGGTGGATATTGTCTACACAGAGTGAGGATTTCAGCACTGTCTCTCCTAAGAGCTTCACAGTCAAACTGTTGATGTATGAGGTGGATGAGCAGACAGTGAGATGGACTGAAAAATGTCAGAATGGCTGGCCCAGTGGGTGGTGATTCATGGCACAGGCCAGTGATTTAAGTGTTGCACCCCACAGGGTCAGTGATGGGTCCAGCACTGCTCAACAGCTTCACTGATGGTTTGGTTGATGGGGCAGAGCATATCCTCAGCAAGTTTGCTCAGGATACAAAAGCAGGCTGATACACCAGAGGATTGTGCTGCCATCCAGAGGGACCTGACAGGCTGGAGAAGTGAGCTGACAGGAACCTCCTAAAGCTCTACAAGGGAAGTGCAAAGCATTGTGCCTGGGGAGGAACAACCCCAGGCATCAATGTGTGCTGGAAGACAAGCTGGAAAGCAGCTTGGCAGAAATTGAGCTAGGGTTCTGAGGGGATACCAAGCTGAACTTGAGCCAGCAGTGTGCCAGTGGTTTCCTGCACTGCTTTAGGACTGTTGTCTAGAGGTTGCAGGAGTTTATCCTGCCACTCTGCTCAGCCCAAGTGTCACATGGACTTCTCAGTGAAAGGGAGACTCAAGATGGTGTAGCAAAGGGCCACAAGGTGACCCAGGGACTGAGTGAGCTGGGCCTGTTCAGCCTGGAGAAGAGAAGGCTCAGGGGGATTCACCAGTGTGTAACAATACCTGAAAGGAACCTGTTGGTACCTGAAAGGTACCTCTGTACTCTTTCAGTACCTGAAAGAAGACAGAGCCAGGCTCTTTTCAGTGGTGCCCATTGAGGCAGTGGGCACAAACTGAAACCTGTGAGCTTTCCTCTCAACAGCAGGAAACACTTTCTTACTGTGAGGGGGACCAAACAGGCAGCCAACAAGGTCATGGACTCTCAGTCTTGAGAGACTTAAAAAAACTCAGGAAATGGTCCTGGCCAACCTGCTCTAGGTGACCTTGTTTGAGCAGGTTGAACAAGACAACCTGCAAATGTCCCTTCCAACCTCAAGCATCTTCTGATTCTGTAAAAGCCTAGCATTGCTCCCAGCCCAACACATCACAGCAGTTGGCTAGGTGCAGATTTAACACCCCTCTACAAGCACCACTGATACATCACTTTGGCACACTCATGTGTCCCACAGCTCTCAGATAAGGCTGCAGCCTTTCCTCACCTCTGGGCACCACAGCTGTGGCATGGCCCTGCTTGGTCCATGCTGTATTTATATATTGGCATAAAGTATTTACCTGTGTTTTTTAGTGACAGTTATAAGGTATAAATGAAGATGGGCAAAGCATTATTGATCTTCCTTTAGAAGCTTTTCTTAACAAATAAATCTGCTTTTTAAAATTATGAACATAAATAGTAGAGCTCTATTATCCCATATCACACACCTGTAATCTTCCCCATCTCATCTCCCTTCTTTTGGTTGGTAATAATGCTCTGGGTACTATGCTATTAGGTGACATATGCATACTTTCATCTTCACTGACAAAAAATGACAATTCATTCCAGCACCCACAAAAATTTGGATGCTTCCATGTTCTCAAACAGTAATGCCTCCAAAAGCTTCTTAGGAAAAACCAGTCATGTGTGTATGAATACATACTTAGGTAATTTTAAAGTTTGCTCCCCATCTGTGTTACATATTTTTGTATTTCTGTAAAACAGGACAATTTTACTATATTGCATTCAGCACTAAAGGTTATCACATTCTTTCTTTACTCATTCTAGTGAACTGAAATAGCTAAATGCAAAAAACCAAATCCAAACCTGGAATTATCTCATGCAAGTCATCATACAAACATCTTATCCAGAGACTTAAGATATTTTTAATTATGTCTGAATATCCCAGAGAGGACCATCTCTACTATATATATGAAAAATACCTTATTTGAAAGGGAGGGTGTGTGTCCATAAGTCTTTTGAGTCACCTTTGCCCATTTTATTAACAATTAATATTAGGTGAAAAAACTGGTTTCTGGAAGTGGCCAAATTAAAATAGTGATAGAAGCTCAAGTGCTAACAGCTTCTGGCCACATCTGAAGTCACTGCACAAGCAATTTTTACATGAAATGACCAAAGAATTTTCTTTGATAAAAGTAACTATAATCATCTTTACTAACCAGCTGTACCTCCAATGAAACAGGCTTTACACATCCATGACCTTTTTTAGAAACATGACCATTGATACTAGCAACAGAAGAAGGGCTCTGAAAGAATATAGACACTCTGGAAGAATGTAAGAGACCAGGATCTTAAAACCATTGCCTAAATGTACTTGTTTGTATTGTTAAAATGTATCTCCAAGATCCATATTTTTCTTCCATATATTTTCTTCTACTTGGTAGTACCTCAGCTCATTTTGTTTAATCATTAGGTTTGCTACCTAGCATTGGGATGATCACCAGAATTCGTCTACTCCTCTAAAATATCCATCATTCCACTCTCTGAATTATATAAATTTACTCATCCAATACACATCTTGGATTTTGATGTACTGAATTTATTTTCCTGAAATCCCACGGCTACTGAAATATTTTAATACTGGTTTTAACAGGAGGAGTGTAACAATACTCACAGTTTTCACAGTTAAATTTTAAAATTAAAAATGCATGAAACGACAACTCCAATAGAAAAGGACAGGGAGCATAAAGAAGTGCTGCAAACTATAATGTAACAGGTGAATGCCTGAGATCTTTTTGAGTGAAAATGAAATAAAGATAGAACAAGCCAGGCCATATGATGAACAGTACCCATCAGATGACTGAAGACAGCTATACCTACCTAATAGCTTCTGCCATCTTAGTGCTTTCCTTTTTCCTATCATCTGTTAAACGTCGTATAAAATAAATAAAATCAAGACCACAGCAGAAAATGCTACCAACTGCACTGAACAGCACAAGTTTACTGTCATCTGCAGCTGCTGTGTTCAGTGCACTTTGGACTTCCTTCATTACCTGAAAAATAAAAATTTCATTTTAAAAGAATCATTTTAATCCATCATTACAAATAGCATGTTGTTCTCTTCCCTTCCTCCCCCTATGAGACCCTTCCACATCTTTAATTTTTCCTCAGGATCCACTCAACCATCTTATTAGAAAAGTTAACTTTTTTCATTATCCAAAAAATGGAAGTTAATGTATTAGAAGCTTCACATTTCAAAAATGTAATTAGACAAAGATAATTACATCATTAAGGAAATATCTATTAGATGTTATCTGTAACTAAAGCACTCATTCAGCATTTCTGTAATTTGGACAGCAGATGGCATATGCAACCAGTACAGAAAAACAAAGAACCTTAATTGAGGCTAAATCTTTTTTCAAGTTGCACTTTGTAAATCAGTGCTCATCTTACAAAAGACAGTACACATCAACACAGTCAGATAACAGAGTTTTTAAATGCAAGTAAATTACACAAACTGTACATGCAACATCTTCCAAGTAAGAACCTGTATCATGTTTTTGCATGTTTGTGCCTGAATAACAAGCAGAAATGAGGCAAGGACTTGAAATTCCCCTCCCCTCCCAAAAGGAGAATTGTTCTGACCTCTGGATTTAATGAATTGTTTTCAGACGATTTTGTTGATAGCAAAATGTGTGTGAATCCATCTTGTTTCCTGACAACAATGTCTCTGTACCGGTACGCGCTCTCCGTTTGTCTCACGCTGAAACGTAGCCTTTTATCAAAGGGTTGATCTCTCCTGTCGTCAATAAACCTTCGTTTGCTGGCTGTCACTCCTGTCACAGATGTCTGGATGTTGGTTGTACCATTGGCTGCTAATGCTTCCATAAAGGTGGGTGTACCTGGAAATGGTTTAAACAAGTACAGTTACATTTCATTAGCTCACCCGTCTCAAAATCCCTATTAGCATGAAAACATGCAACTCATATTAAGAACGCACAGTAAACATGACACTCAGTCTTCTGGAAGTTATTGAAAGAGACACTGTGCACAGAGCAAAACTGAAGTGACAAAGGGATTCAAGAAATTAATTTACCATTTTGAGAATATACAATTAGAATAAGGCAAACAAACCAAATTGTCATACACTTTATTTTTAGAAGGGGAGAAAGGTGTATATAATGCTCCTAATATTAATGCACTTCATTAGGCTAATGGTCTGCTTTCTCCCTTTCCAACATTTTGAAGTCATTTAACAGCATCAACACTGCTAAGAGAAAGTGAAAGCCTTTTGTTTCAATCATCAGAAGTTATTATAAAGAAAAAGACACTCAGAATAAACCAAATAAAGAACTTGATTGACAAGACCGTAAAAAGCACAATAGTCTTTAAAGAAAAATGGAAATGAAGGAAGGCAGACTACACTTCTTTAGAGGAGCACAAGACCCATGTAGTGATGGATATTTTAATAGATTCATAGACAGTGAGATCTTTCTTATGTTAAACATTTTTTGCTACTGAAATTGGCAAACAGACAATTAAGTCTTGCTGGTCTTGTTCCCAATCTCTTACACAGAGGGAGTTTGAAGGCATGTGAGTAAACAGGACATTCCTCATGTCACAAAAGGGACAGGTTTTTCTACAGTCCACATTATTAACATAATACCAAATAGAGAAAATAAGAAAGCATACTGGATCTATAATGCCTCTGTATGTTTAAGTCTCCATGCAAAATCTTCACAGAACTTGTCACACTAAAGTAATGGAGTGTGCATAGTCCAGGGGGGTTAAAAATATTGGGGAAAGTGTGTTAGAGTCCAAGACAGTAAAGTTTTGAAAGACTTGTCCTCAAAATTGAGCTCTGAGACTAAAATCTTCTGGGAAGCCACTGCCCTTATCTCACTAACAGGCACTTCAGAACATCTTGCATATGATGTCTTAAGTAGAGTAAGTTGTTAATTAAATGTTAGGGTAATTTGTCATTATCTTACTGAAGAAATTATATTTTAAAATTAAATTATTTCAAACTTTGTTTTAGCTACAACATACTTCAAATACTTGTGGGCCCAATGAAGACATTAAAGAGGTTCACTTAAGTAACTGGAATGTGTAATATCTTGTTATTTCCTCTGTATTCAAGTGCTGCTTACCTTGACTCATTTGGAGTATGAGAGACAATTTTAATTAAAATTTAGAACATTATACATTTTCCTAATTATAGTGCAGAAACTGTCTCTGGATAAAAATGAAGTTTTTATAGAAATATTTTAAAATAAATATTTTATTATAAATACTTTATGATTAAATAGGCAAGTTGTCTGTTTAAGGATCTATAAAATTATAAGATTTTATTCTACCTTTTAAGGTCTTTCTTGTTGTATTAGTGATTTAATCCTCTCACCTTCTCACTTTTTTGTGAAGTACTTAAAGACAACTAAATTTTTTAGTTTAAAGTGAAGAGTAAGAAACTGGATTCAGTTTGTGATCAGTTTTCGATACAAAGATGAACAAAAAGAAATGGAAAATTAGCATTTTATATTGTCATGAAAAATTTCACACTTATTCCTAAATTTTCCATGGCTTACAAAAACATTTTTTATTTATTTCAGCAGAATAAATAAAAATTTGGTGTATATTAAATATGAAGTTGATAAAGAATGTTTTCTAAGTTTCAAATGCTTTCAAAGCTTGTAAACGATATTATGGCAATTACATTCCTTTAAAAGAATTCTCTTGAAAGGGAATTTGCAGGAACACCTATGTTGCCCCATCTTTCATTAGTAACACAAGATGAAATAGTATCACTGGCTTGGTTTTCCATAGGAAATGTAAATTAAAACAACTGAAATCATCTCTGATTTTTCAACCCTGATCAAAGTTTTTTATGTCTTTTGTCCTAGCCATAGTGAAAAATGTGAAGAATTGGGAAAGATAGACTAGAGTAAGCCAAAACAAGGAGTCAGTAAACTTGTCCATGACCTTTGAGCCTGTATTTTCCTACAACTCATTCCTTCAAACATATACTCAAATACCAGAAAAGTATTTTAGAGATGCAAGAGACAATGATTATATACTTAGAGAGAAAAAACTTCTGTCAAGAGAGATAAAGATGTAAACACTACAGGCCAATTTTCATGCTTACTGAACTAGCAAGAGAGCTCCTGATTTTTTATATAAACCCTGTCTACATTTATCAATAGTTGGGAATTTCAAACCACAAGCAAGGGACAGTTGCATTTCAGAGGAAGAAGTCTCCTCTTTCCAATTATGTAAACACAGTTCTAGGATATTTAGACTGGAATTAAAAAAAAAAAAACAACAAACAAACAAAAAAACTTGTCAGCTTTAGAAACCATAATTCTGCCCAGGGAGACTCAGCCAGCTGGTACAGGTCAGAATATGGCATCAAAAGGGTTAAAACATGTTTGTTATTACTGATGGAAGTTTGGGATCCTGTATACCTGAGAGCACTCTTTCTCTTGGCATTTGGTTCTTGGAAGCAAAGGCACAACTCAGAGACATGAAGCAGTATTTCATTTTGTAAGTACACAGCAAAGGTAGTTTTGCTGCTCAGTCTTAAACACGTGGTACAGCAAACAGGGACAAAAATAGAAGTCCAATTGATAGTTAACTGTATTGCCAGGGATTTCCTCATATGAAAATTTTGTATTTTAAGATATTAATGGAGATAACATAACAAAGATAAAAAACACCACAGCCCTCTCCTTTCAAACTGAGCTTCCAAAAATAAGTAAGGACTTTGATATTGTCAACTAATGAAGAACTATTTGTTTAAGGTATAAACAAACAGCTTATAGTTATATAAAAACTTTTCCACCTGCAAATTGTTAACAATGTGATCTCAGAGCTGAAGACAGTACTACTACTGGACAAAGCCAAAGCTTCACTACACAGATGAAAAAGGAAGTTAAGAGTACTTTGTTTTGCCGCTGCTGACCACAACCTGGTAACAGTCAGCAATTTCATGCAACTGCCCTGGAAGGGGAAAAAACCCCTAAAGCTATGAGCAACAGATAAGAAAGAAACTGGTCTTATCCAAAGGAAGCCAGACACAAAATACTGGTTTTGGGAAAGGGACAGAATAAAGGTGTTTTTGTTCAAAAGACAAGTTACATTCTTTTCACAACAATCCAAAATTAAAATCCCAAGCACCTCTCCAAGATATTCACGCCTCATGGCTACTGACAAGTTCAGTTTAGCTTACATATCAAACCTTGAATACAAATACTCCTCTCCCTGCAACAATACTAGTGATACATCCAAAGAGATGTTCTAAAACCAGCCAAGCTTCTTTTGCACACTTCTTTTTAGGTACATATGTGTTGGTGCCCTTAATTCAAGGTTTGACTGACAGAGTAGGCTGTCTCTCAAATCTCAGTATAGATACCTAAGGAACAAGCACAAGAACATGAGAGGTGTGAACAATACTGTCTATTTTCTTTAACTCTAGCCACCAGAAACTTAGCAATTACTAAAATCTGCATGACCAGAATCATAGGCTGCACCAAACCCCATATAATTAAATTCTTCTTCTCCATGGGATTGTCCAATTTACTTTTGAAACCGGTATGGGTTTGTTGTACAAAGAATCTCTTGGCAGCAAGCTCTAGAACAAACATGTTGACTTTATTCATTCCTTTTATCACGGTCCTTCTCCAGACTGACTAGCCCCAATCTTATTTCCCTTTTCTTCTTCCAGAAGCCAGCCCAAGCCTGCCATTCTTCTTCCTCTTCTACTAACTCTTGGAACAGGGCCGAAAACAGGACACAATATTCAATATGGGTTTTATTTATTTATTTTTTAACTGCCACCAAACAGATGCTTGCAGAAAACTATCCAAAACAAACCAAATGCCCTTTCCCTGAGCAGCAACACACAGGCAGGAACCAGTCACTGTTCTGTGTTTTGCTATAGGCACGGTTTGGTATGTAAGCCTGTTTTGTCCCCTCCTCAATGCCTGGCATTCATCTGCACTGAAAGTCAGCTCTCATTTTAATCATGAATTCACTCAGTATTTTCAGAGAAGCCTGACGTGTTCACAGGGAGCTTTGGGAACTCCCATGTCTCTCCTGGCACCACTTATGTCCTTTCCTACACTAAGTGATGAAGGGGTTAATGAGAAGCATCCTGCTTGAATAAGCAAATGAACAAACACCAGCAGCAATATCTTAAAGTGTTAACTGCAGAAATAAAACTGTAACTGTAACTGATTACAACTTAAGTACCAAACAGGGAACAATATGATCCAGAAAACTGATTGGTAAAAACAACTTGAATTTTCAACCAAAAAAAAAAAAAGGAAATTAAAATCCAGTGCTAGAAGTAAGTTCCATTTTTTCCCTAAGTCCTTTCTGTACTTTTACTTCTTCATTGTACCCTGTATATATAATCCACAAGAGTTCAACATTAGCTGTCCAGTGCAGGTTACCTCACATTCAATTTTTTTCTACAAACAGGTGTTTTGTTATATGTTCATATGTATGAGCAATGTCTAACTGTAAACATTGTTAAGCTTTTCCAGTCTTAACTCTGCATTACATCAAATCTTTCACAGGAGACAGGAATTCCAGACAGAGACACCACAATGCAAACATTATACAGAAGAGTTTCCAGTAATTTTTTTCCACTTCTTCTTCAGCGATTACACATAAAATATCTTAGAATTGTAGTGCATTGGCAGGGAATAGAGAAAACAAAATTGAGGGCTCTAAACCTCCTATGTATGTGCCTATTTTTTGTCTGAATATGCATATTTAATAGCACTTACATTTTTGAACCAAATAAAAAGTTCCACTTACTTTGAAACATCACAATAAATATTTGCAAGGAAAGGAAGTCTCAATTTATTGTACTTTTCATCTAAAATGCTAATTTGCTCCGCGTTTCTGAAAGAGCATTCAGAATGTGCTGGTCACTTATGCAAGAAAGATGCAACTTCAGTTAATTAGTTCCAGAATATGGTGTTCCGTTGATGCAGAGCACAAATCAATAGTGCGACCAGTAATAAGCTGTGCACACCCCAGCATCAGAACAGGCATCCCCAAAGATGCCTTGAAAGAGAGGGGGTAGGCAAAGGACAATATTCCTTCAAATTATAGGCTGATGATCACTGCAATACCCTGCTGCTGATACCGTCCTCAAAACTCTTACTGTGGGGAAGGAGGGAGTGTTTGTGTGCTGTAACATTATCCTTGCTACATAAAGTTCACCACTTTTGATTCTCTTTCAAGGAAATAGTTACACAGGGAACCATTAGATGTTCTTCAGCCACCTTCTGTTGTTTTTGCAAATATGTAACATTCCAATATAACAGCTGTAGGTTTTAAGAACAGATGAACTGGCAAATTATGATAGAACTTGGTGGAACATCAGCAACAGGAAACTACAACTCAGCAGCAAGCAGTTGTGCACTGGCTGGCAGGCTTGATTGTCAATGTCTACCTTCAACTGCTAAAAAGCCCTTTTCTCAAGCTGTTAAATTACTACTCTTTTCCATATATTTTATATAGGTGTTAATAATAAATGTCACTTGGAAACATTGCTCCTATTAAACCTACATTTCATACAGGACACTGCTGTTACAGACAAAATTAATATGAAGAGAAACACACACATGTGCCCCAGTAATATTTCTCTACTCCACTTCTGAAGTTTTTCCATCTTACACTAGCTTTTAATAGTGGCTGCCATGTCACATTTAGAGTAATACTGTCTACAGCAGCCTTTATCCCCCTTGGAGATAGATTACTTAGAGCATCAAATATATTTATATGTTATTTTAATACTGTTTGGAACAGGGGAGCATTACTGGTCATACTGGGCTTTAGTAGGTTATAGGCTCTTAATTATTTCTGCTTTTGAATGTCTTTCCTTTTCAGTGCATAAACATCCATGTGAAGATAAATTCATAATGCCAACCAAAAATGCAACTAATCAGAACATAAAATTCTATTACTAGAAGAGGACAACCAATACAAGAGAAAATGGCATTTCTTTGCCCTTGAATTAAACAGGTTTACCTCAGCCTGTTTTATATTGTATAAGTGGACATTTAAAACAAAAATAAATTATATAGGTTAAAAAATGGGAATAACAAAACACTTTGAAGATGAACTGTGCATTTTTATGCAAAATGCATTAAGTAAACTTTCCACAATCTCACAGTAGAAAGAAAATGTCCCCCTCCTAATACCAAAATGTTTTCCAAATACATTTCCATTCTTATTATTTCACCAAGAATAGAGAAACAATTACTCCTCAGATAGAAAAACCTTCTTCTCCTTTATCATGCATAAAGATAAATTAGAACTGCTCTCCTTTCCCATTCCACTGCAGTTTTAGCCTGGTTTTGGAGTGATTTGTCATCCACTGAATATATAGTCAAGATGCTACTGACAAATAGAAAACAATGCACGTGACTATTCTCACCATTTTAGATGGCTGTAAGGAGAAAAAAAAAAAAAAAAAAAATTCCTATGTGCCTCCAGTATTAATCCAGTCAAGAAATCCCAGTCATATTTCACAGTAGTATGCACCAAAGTATTTGATGTGGGAAGCAAAGAGTTAGGTTAATTTCTTTTTTTCTTTCAGTAATAAGTCAAATAAGAAAAGCCCTTCCCAGGTTACAGACTCATCTTTGAGGTCTTTTAATACTGGGAACATTTCATAAGCGAAAACTCTTCTACCTTGATATTTTTGGAGCTGCAGGTTATGATGCCACAGCATTCATTCAAAATGCTCTGAAATTTGAGAGTTAAGCAAGGACATCTCTTGGGGCTCATCTACAGAGGGAAGCTATTGCAAAATAGGCTAAGGTTTAAACTTAGTGTAAAATAGCTGGGTATACTTCAACTCCTAAGGTGAAGACATTCTATATTAAGAGCACTTCACCGCAATTTAATCCAATCCCCTGAGCAATGTGAAAAATGGATCTCTTTTTGTGGGATATCAGTGTCCTAATGTATGGCTCATCTAGAACAGATACTGCCAAAAACATCCCATTAGTTTCAACTACAGACACAAACATATACATCCCATAGTACACATTACATCATGCTTGTAAGGACATTAAAACATTCTAAAATAGCTTAGCTAGGTTACGAATTAAATTTAAATAGATGGGGATAATACTACATTGGCAGAAGATATGTTTCATTTACCTTATTTTTGAAAATAAATGTGAATACTAATTGACAGTTTCATTCTTATCACACAGACAAGGCTTTCAATACCAGAGTTTGCAACAGCTCCATTCACAACTACCCTCAAAACGATTTGGCATTTCAATGCAGAAAAGCAGCAGACAGGGAATGCCTGGGACTTTCAGTGGTTCAAGACACTCATGTGCACGTGTTAAACCTTTCAGAGAACCCCAAGATCAGAGTGCTGGAGTGATCATCTCAGCTGAAAAAAAACTCACCTCTATTTTTATGTATCTACCTCAAGAAGGTACATGTGTCTTTACAGCCAATATCTGACACCTGCTATTCATAGAAGCTGTGTCAACCTCCTGTGGGATATTCAACAAGAGGTTGATTGAGAGGTGGCAAATGAACCTGAAGCCATCTTACAAGATGACACAGCTGTGTGCCATCACCAGCTATACTTTATACTTGAGAAATCTGCAATACATAATGTATTCACAGGCAAACTGCTCTGCAGCAGCATCCTCTGATCAGAAATTACTGACCTTGGAAGAAACAACTGGCTGGGGTAGAAGAGGAGTCTCTGACTTTTCTAAGAGGTTCTCAAAACCCTCAGGTGAAAAACTAAACATTGCAGTGCTGGGTATTTAGTGCTGATCCTTGCACTTAAGCAAGAGAGCTGCCAGCTCCTTGGCCACTTCTGCTGCCTGAAGGGGTTTGGAGCAAAAAATCAAGTGCTGGGCATTGGCACCAGTGGGAGAAAATAGGGTGAAAAGAAGATTACAGGTCTTGGGAAAACATAAATACAGCTTTAAGGACCCCTGAAGAATGAGTGATGAAAAGTATCTTTGGGTATCCCACGCAACAGGTGCTGGATAGTCAGATGCTCTGAACAGAAAATATAATTCAGAACAGTATCACCTTGCCAAATCTGGCCTTTTATACTGTTGCAGAGGATATGATCTACTGGCAACAGCTAAAAGGAGGCATGATGGAAAGGAGTAAATGACAACCTGTGCTTTGAAGCTGAATCTGGTCTCGCCTGTTTTTTCTCTTCTGTCTGTTTTTTGACTATACTAGCTAGGACCAGCACATGTATGAGGACCTGCCTCAATGTAGAACTTGTGAACCATATCCAATAATACCCTAATAATCATCAAAAATATACTCCACTGAAACAATTTAAAAAAAAAAGCCCCATCAGAGAAAGTCCTAAAGCCAACAGTAGGAGACTCCCAAGAGTAAGATTCAGATCAGATGCTTTGCATGAGGTAAAAATATGATCTCTCCCTCAATTAGGCTTTTTCCTGTATCACTGCAGGCAATTACCAAAAAATACAGGAGGCATTTGTCTTCACATCATTTCACCCTGACTGCAGTACACATGGTATAGCTCTCCACACCTGGGATTTGCAGAGACAGCAAAGATCTTCAACATGGCAACAGCATAAGGAGGACACAGATGTGCTAGAACAAATCTAGAGGCACTGCAACAAACAGCTTGACCAGAGAAATTGTGGATGCCCCACCCCTAGAAGTGCTCAAGGCCAGGCTGGATGGGGCTTTGAACATTGTGGTCTAATGAAAGGTGTCCCTGCTCCTGGCAGAGGGGTGGGATGAGTGGATGATCTTTCAGGTCCCTTAAAAAGTTTTCATCAAATTTTGCAACAAAGAGGTAAATAAATAAATAATCCCCCCCTCCCTCCCCCCACTAAAAAATCCAAGAAATGCCCATGATAAATCACAGGGAAATAAGCACAGCTGAAAGCAGTGAACAGAGAAGGCATCTCAGCCAGCAGCTGGAAGGGCTGGAGGCAGTGAGCTGCCCTTACACAGCAGGATGGATCACATGGTTCTGTTTGGGTGCATGCTCCTCATACTGCTGAGGAAAGCAATAAGCATCTGTGCAAGACCTTAGGCTTTCTACTTCATTGACTGTTGTCATATTTATGAACAAATTATCAAAGGAAAAATCTCACAGACAAAAAACCTGAACTGATAAGTCCATAAACCACTAATTAAGTAGTTAACACATGCTGCCACACATAGAAAATGGTTTAGAGCTGCCAAAGTGGCTTCCCTCAGGCTACAAAGCATGGAATATAGAAGCCAGGATTATTAGTTACAGGTGGTCCCTATACCCAGAAGCTATTTTTTCCTGTAAGAATCTGCTTTTATGAAGTACTGGATTTTTTTTCTTTACAGAAATTATTAGTATCTAGATTAAAATACAAGTACCAACAACGATACTATCGCTATACAGAAGAGACAGCTAAAGAAGCAACAGAACTAATATGTTGATATTTAAATGGGACATATGATTTCAGCAGCACCAATGTATAAATATGAAACCACAGCCTCTGACTTATTACAAAGACTAATACCAGGAGGCTAAAATTTGGAAGAGGGGAAAAAAAAAAAGAATCAAGAAATTAGGAAGTTCCATCTGTAGCAGAGAAAACCAACCAACCAAAATGTGGTTTAAGGGAAATTTCCAAACAAGTTTCATAAAAGACAAACCAGTTAAGGTCTGTCTCAGAGAGTAGGACTTAGCAACTACTATCAAGCCTATGAAAACCAAGGGAGGTTTAGTTAGGTACCATAATGGTTGTTGTTACACAAAAACAAAGAACAAAGTGTTTCATGTCTGATACTCTGCATCAAAGTGTGTAGTGGCCTCAGACAGAATTTTACAGTTTGTGTAGCTGGCAATAGGAAACTAAGGTTTATCTGATTATTTGGTGATGTGGACAGGAGCATGTACTTTCATGGGAGTCATACTGGTGTGTTCACAGTTCAAGAGCAAATTCATAGATTTTAAAATATATTATCACTGCAAATTCATGGAAGGACTTAGATCCACAACCTGTTAATTTGAAAAAGCTGGGAAAAGGAAAAAAAAAAAAGAAATCTCCATTTGAAGTTTGGGCAGATTGTTACAACTCCCACTGCTACAATTCCAAAGTCCAGAACTGAAGCCTCATGTTCAGCAGGAAGTTCATAAAGCTGTGCTCAGACTTATATTTACTAAGAGGTGGTTCATGGGTGACAGAGTCTGAACATTTTTAGGTACAGTAGATACCTACAATACTAAATCTTGACTTAGGAAACAATCTATTAAGAACACACAGAGAAACCAAAAATATCAAGGGGATTCACTACACAAAAGACAGAAGAATTCTACTGAGTAAAGCAAAGATCTTGTACACAAAAATAATGGGACTAGTACATAAGCAGCCACAATTTTGAGCTCAATTTTAACTTGGAAACAATTTAAACATGTCACAGATAAGACAGAATGATAGATGAATTACATGACTGGTTGTTTCCTGAAACCTGCCAGGGACCCACCTGTTCATGTCAGATTCCAAACACTAAACAAACAGAATGGAATTGAAATTTAATTTCTACTAAGATGAATGCTGTGCAATTTTAGATAGCTGTGTTATGTAAAAAGATATTGCATTAAATACTTCTCAGACAAATAACAAGATACCCCAGACATAAGGAGAGGGTGTAAAAATGAAACTGAACAAATACAGTAATTGAATTATTTTCTTCAGGAGTGAGATGTAGCTTCAATTAACTCCACATGGTTAAACAGGTCAATAGAAACTGAGGGGAAAAAGAGAATATGCTATACTTACAAGAAAATAGGAAGTAAAGAACACTGGGAAGAATACAGGGAGATGCTAAAACAGATAAAGAACGGGTATTAGAAATGCAAAGTAAAACTCTGAAGTTCTCATAGTTACAGATGCTAAACACAAATTATTTTTCCAGTGATAAAAAAAGAAAGAGAGAGGAGAATTAGACCAAAATCAAAAGTGAAATGTAGTGTAAGCTACAAAGTCAATTAAAATAGTAGTGGTGAAACCAGCATGCCATAAGAAACCAGAAAAATATTTATAATGGGTATGAATATATTGTACATACAACAAATGACAGACTAAAAGGATTGGCAAGGACCATGGCAAGACTGCTGACTGACAGCAAAAAAAAAGAAACAGACCAATGTGATAATCTATACGGGAAATGTGTCGTAAGTGAAATACCTCCAAGAATTGCTTGCTTAAAGACTAGCAAATTTGGAAGGTACCTTGGGTAATAAAATTTGTAGTGATGTAGTTTCAGATATAGGTAGAAAAAACACTTTTTAAAAAAAGGCAGCCTTAAACATCTGAAGCTTATAAACAAGACTGTTTCTGTTTATAACTGAGACCGCTCTCAAAGTCAAGTTTCAAAAGTGTACTTCCAGTTAAAACCTACTGAAGATCCAAAGCAATACTCAGGAGAGCCATAATGGGTACCATAGAGAAATTCCATCTTTTTACAAGAGGTCATTCATTACTTTCAATATATTTTACCAATATTTTGCAGTTTCATACCATTACAAATTATGAATCAGACGCTTCCCTGATAAGTATATCATATATACTTACATATGAATTTCAGGCTTTAAAAATAATCTCATCACAGCAGCAACCCTATTTTGCTCAGCATTGAAACTGAGCAATGTTCTGTCAGGCTGGATGTTTAAAACTAAAAATTTTCTAACCAAAATTAATTTTGCTTCCTAAAAATCCTAAAATGTGCTGATGCTTAAAAGTGGAAATTCGTGGATTTCAGGGTTATTGCGTAAGGATGTTCTGTGGACATTCTCTGTCACTGGCAGCTTGATATACAGAGTTATAAGAAACTCTGCATCTCCATTTGATCTCAGAACATCCCACCACATCACTCACGTGTTGCCCTAACACTAACAGTTAACTGGAACAAAAGTTATTGCTTATAGTTTTCTACTTAGTTCCTACATCAACATATTTGTGTTTTGAAATCATAAACACCTTTTCTTAGTTAGGATAGTTGATGACTTTTCCACACCAGCTACATTATAAAAGCTACCACACCATTAGATATTTCCCCCTACAGCTCAGTTAAAATGCTATCAATCTTGAAGTATTTTTAAGGTATTCTTTTGAATTACAATTAAGATAAATGCTGCAGTAGGACCATCTTTTTCAATTATTTTTAAACAAAATTATAAGCTTACCGAAATTTCTAGGAGAATTAATGTGGAGTTTGTTTTTCAAAGAGGGATTACTCCCCTCTGATCCCACCTCTCACCTCACAAAAATCAGGTAAGAGACTATAAGCAAGAAGCAGCATGATCATATCCTTGCTCATATCAGGCCAACACTGCAAATAGAGTAACCAAGTTCATTCCTGCTACAAGGAGAAAGTCTGCTGCATGTATGTTCTTAGGCTTCATTGCTCTTGCCACAGGCTAGCACTCTGTTTAGTTGAAAAATTCAGGAAGATCACTCCCTTCCATAAGCCTCAGCATACTCCTGTGACCTGGGCAAGCAGCACATACTGAATTACTTTGAGGTACTTAATTATCAATCTAGTTTACATAACATCAAAATTAAGATTTGTTTCCTTTCACTGCTGCCATATCAGAAACAAGTCACTCCTAGCAGGTATTTCTGCCTAACCCAGACACAAGGCATATGGGTTCCTTAATACCATCCTCCATCCACTGATGCATTTGCTGAACCATTCAGAGTTCAACCAGCTGTACTTTTACCTCTTTTGTTTTTCCCTTTCCCAGTCTCGAGTAAGACCAATGGAATCCTAAGCCAAATTTACTAGAAACATCAAATATTGTTCAACTACCACTGAGTTTTTGGGCAAAAATATTAGTGTTTTCCTTTTCTAGGCTCATTATTTGGACAGAAATATCAACTTCTGACTAAGTGTCAAGAAATGAGTAATAAACTGACATAAAGAAATGAAGACACGCCAGAACCCCCACAAAAACTGACAAAAAAAATGTAACAGCAGGAACAAGCCAAACATTTTTTCGGGGTACAGTGGGTTAGCTTTCAGCATGATCTGTTCCCCTGTGCTGCCACTGACCAGGAACTCATCTGGAAGAGGCAAGGGGACAGAGAACAGGATAACAGAGTAACATGAAAAGCACCATGTCTAAAGATAACATCAACACATTCTTCTCCAGTTTAATGACTAGCAAATAACAGTTAGCATTTTAAAACCTGCTTCCTGCTGTGAATCTAATATTTCTGTTCCATGGCTACAAAAAACACTGATTGGGAACTACTTTTGCAAACACAACACTACTTGTACTTTAGACCACATCTGTTGACTAGCTGAGAGAAAACAGCCTATGATGTAAACTCCTTAAAAATAACTCCCAAAAAAATAATGAGAAATACCGTTGCAGGTATCTGCAAGAGAATACAGTGCCATTTCATTACTGCCATCAATTTCTAGTTTATTAATGCTTAGCTAGAGAAAAAAAGGAAGGAGAAAAGTTGTCCCAGGAAAGAAACTGCAAACAGGATATCCTGCTGAGACATGAGGTTCAGTGGGAGGTGGGAGGTAAAGCCTTGCATCCGCTGAGGCTGCCACAGTCTGCAGTGGGATGAAGCACGAACAGGGACAGTCAGAAGTGTGACTATTCATCACCTCCTCTTCACATGCAGGGACTTCCCTGCCTGCTAGGTCCAGGCAGCAAGAGTTCTTACTACAATAAATGCTAGAGTAGACAAGGGAGAGGAAAAGGGACCAAAGTTCAAGCTGAGGCTTCACAAATCTGTTTAACAAATGCTCCAGTAAGCCCCCGGAAAATGTTGTTAGAGAGTGCCCTGACATGTCTGAGAATTATATTAGTGCAATATGTACTCAGAAAGCCGATTTGGGATTATTTAGTTGCCAACTTTGTCAGTCTTCTGAAGGACACAGTGCAAAGGATATAGATTCTAAAGCTGTTAGGAAAGGTTTTATTCCCAAACTAATAGCTAGGGTAAATAGTAGATTTCACTGCAAAACATTCCTTTCACATGCCATAACACATTGCCCATGCAGATGTGGTACTTAGGGACATGGTTCAATGGTGGACTTGGCTGTGCTGGGTTATGATGAACTTAAAAGCCCTTTCCAACCTAAATAATTCTATGATTACCAGCCCATCAAATAATTTTGCTTCCAGAGACAGACTCACACTGTTCCACCTTGGGTCGTTCTCTCACAACTGCTTTTCCCAACGATAAGTCTTTCACTGTGCATATTAATTAGCCAGGAAGCAAAGCTTTTCCTTTACTTTCAGGATGGCTAAAATTAAAAATTTCCCCTTCTTTTTCACCTAGCTTATATATGTTCCCTATAAAATATGAAAACCAAGTATGATGACCATGAAGTAGGAATTAATCAAATGCAGAAGTGGGCAAATAATGGATTTCAGCTCAGAGGGTAAAACAGAAGCACAACAAACCTAAACAGGTGGTTCTTTTGTTTTGAGATTTACTCTTTCTATACATCAGTTTTTAAACTGCTCTGAAGTAAAAATATTGCTTCAAAACAGGGTCAGATATGTATTTAACAAATTGCAGCAATTTGTAAACAGGATTCTATGCTTGCCTGTTCAAAGCTTTACTTTCTATTGTTAAAAGGAAATGTTGCCTGTATCCATTCAGCCATAATATAATTTTAGTATTTACTACTGGAGTTACTGTAGTAGCTTTAATGCTTTTGCTGTAGGAACATGAATCCATAGTCTTCGTGTTACTTGTAGCAAAAATAAGTAAGAAACAATAACATTTGCAAACACTAATTCAGCTGTTAATTCACTGTATTCTCCTCGAGGAAGGTTAAAATTGAAGCAGAAGAAACCCAGCACTATATGCTACACTTAAAATTGATCAAAACTTTAGTCCCACATGTGCTTAGCTGAAAGACAGAAATTATTTAATTGAAAATATGTATTCTTTATGTGGTAAAGAGAAAACAGTGGCTTGAACTCAGGCCTGTGCTGTTTCTAGATCACCCTTTGAAAGGGTCTGTCAGTGATTTCGCTCTGCTTTGGTAACTTAAATAACTACATGTCAGCAGTCACAAAGCAACTGGGAACAACAACTTATAACAATTATTTTCCCTAAAAAACACCCCCTCTCCTGGCAGGATTCCACTACAAAAGCCAAAGCACTTGTTCCACACAGGCTCTCTAGTGAGCTAGCACTGACAGCCCTGTACAGCTACACTATACAATGAAGCAAATAACCAGGATTCATAAGCAAAGAAAGAGAAGTACAGTCCATTTAAACTAATGTACATCCACTGCTGTGCACTGCAATCCACCTTATTATATGCCCAAGAGCTGCCTTATAATGTCCTGACACAATGAAACACTTCAACAAGTAAACTCAAGTCAAACACTGAAAACAAAAATTTCCCCCATTTTGTAGATCTCCTAGACAAAAAAAATTCTACATCAACCCAAGCATCTCCAGAGACAAATTTTCAATGAAAAATTTGCTCATAAAACTCTTTTCCACTACCTCCTTGACCAGCTAGAGTTATCAATGCTTCTGATGTCCTGAGGGCATCTACAAAAGCAGATGGCATTCTGACTCCATCACATTGCCTAAAACACCTTCTGTTCCACCAGATGACCCTCAGAGAAAATGTACCTCCATTTTGCAGGTTCTTGCTTCTATTCTTGCACACTGACACAATAGTTACTAGCTGGCACACTCTGTAACCCCAGAGCTACAGGTGTTTCTCAGTGACCTCTGCATGTGAGAACAGTTTGATTGAATCAACAACAGCATCTGCAGAGCAGTCTGGGGGGAAGGAGGATGGATTAGATGACAAAGGTGTTTTTCAAGCCTATTTCCTAGTATTCTGTGATGCAAATGTGACCACACTAACACTTCTGCCTTTTTTCCCCCACCTAACTACCTAAAGGCAGTTGCCTTTCAACAAGCTGGAATACTAAGAAATACACCTGCATCCATGGTATCAGGCGCAGATTAGCAAACTGTGGACAGTGGCAATTGGATTCTCAGCTACCTGCTCCTTTCAGGGGAAATGCTCTGCCTGTGTCCTTGAATCAACCCTGGAGGGAAAGAATCCTCTTCTGTGGAGAGGCCTAAATATTCATCTGGGAAGCCACAACCACAGCTCCAATATATGTATAATGGATGCGTGTACCTCTGCCATAAAGCTAGGGTCTCACGTTAGTAAGGCCTTTGTAAAAATGTTCCTACAGATTACAGTTTCCACTCTGAAATGATAATTTCTGCAATGATCTCAGTGCTGCAAAAATTAACCTTGGTTTACACATTCTTTGCAAAATACTTCCAAATTGGAAGACTGGATCTATGACCGGGTACAAGAAATGATAGCCTTCTAACAGTTTCAAAATAATGATGAGAAAGATAGCCTGGGGTAAGAGGAAACTTCCAGATGATCAGATTAAAAATGACAATTCCATTTTTCTTCAAGGGTAAGGAACAAGAACAGCCATTCATCAAGGGAAACTGCTAATCTCCTTAGTCTCAACACAACCAAAATACTGTCTAAATTAAATATGGATGATGTTATTGGATAAACTTTGTGCAATACCTTTTGCACTGCCCAAGGGAGTTTATGGCTAACTCTAGGAATCATTCTCTGAGATGACCTTCTGCAATGCTTGGTGTTAAATTCGAATTTGGCAGGGTTACAGACAGAGAAGTAAAGCCAGCCTGATTCCCTTAATATATTGTCATTTAAGTGTGGACCATGATATAATCACTTTTCCCCTGACATTAGGGGAGTCTGGACCATCTGACAGAACAATAGCAAGAGTAGACATAAAGTTCAAGAGTGGCTTACTGCATTTCTTGAGGTGGGATAAAAACAGTTAACTTTTGTAGCCATTTTCTCCTGGTTTTTTGACTTATATTGGTTTTGCAGCTGTCTGTTTTGTCCAGCACTGCCCAGTGTTACTAGCTACTCATGAATGCTGGAAGTTAACTGATATATAAAGCATATGGGGGAGGGAAGGGGGAAATTAGTTTTCCATGAGTCTCGGCCAAAGCAGAGCCAGCTCTCTCTTGAGGGGCCTTCAGGTTCCTCCCTTTCCCCTCCACTAAATCAAGGAATACTTTGTCAGGGAAACATCCTCATGAGCACAAGAGTGTTCAGTAGCTGAACGAGAGTTGCAGGAGGGTGTCCCAGGCTGGCAATGCTTCTGTCCCTCTGCCAGCTCACAGCTGCTGTCCCAGGCTGGCAGGCAGGAGGTCATGGGCTCCCAGCAGGACAGGCATGGAAAGGACACAGCAAGGGCACAGACACAGCAAAGCACAGGAGTGTGTTAGAGAAAGATAAAAGGGCTGATGAAATTAATCAAGGAGGAAGGAGGTGGATGGGAAAGGAGCAGAGCAGAAAGAGGACTTAGTTGTCTGCCAGCAGAAGCAGCTACAGCTGGCTGCAACTTGGTGAGCAATCCCTTCCCCACCTAGTCTGTCCAGAGAGAGCTTCAGCTGCCCCAGGTCCAGCCATCCCATAGCAAAAGGAGCTGGTTACAAACCTCAGTCACTTCAAAGCCAAACAAAATCCACCCACAAAACAAACAAGCAAAATACCTTTTTAAGGACACCTCTTTCTATGCTGAGGAGATCTGTTTGCTGAAAAGGATACTGCTTCCTCTGCTAGCATGACATTAGTAGGAAACATCTGCAGGCATTGTTACATTCATTTCCAAGCCAGACTGTGCTCAGTGTAGGCGATCCTCAGGCAATGTAATGGATAAAAAACGAAGAGGGCTTTGCTGAGTGTGCACACAGCCAAACATTTTTAGAAAGACTTAAAAGGTGGCCAAGTCTGAATGGATTATAAATGATAATGATAGCAAAAGCACATCCCTGATACACTGGCCAAAGCTCTGTTAAATTGCAAATCATTGCACAAAGGCTTATGTGAGGAGTGGTGTGAGCGCTCCACCACCTTTGACAGCAAAGATATTCAGAAAACAAACTGCAGAGCAACACGTGACATTCTAAGGATATGGGAATTCCTGACATCCCATACATTTCTACCATATAATTCCCTCTAATGCAAGCCCAATACTCACTGCAGAACTTTCTGTTATTGACATTTTCCTTTTCTTTATTCTCTAGTAATTTTAGTTTGGATAATAGCTAAAGAGCTTGAGGTTTTTGCCCCTCCTCTTCTTAAAAAAACTAAAATCTCAAGCCAATAAAGTTTCATCACTTTCACAAAGTTTAACTACTGAAAGTAAGATGGCTAAAAGGAAATCCAGCCCCCCAAAATGTGACATATAGCAATGACTCCCTGTTACACTTTCAATGAAAAACTAACCTTCAGGCATTGCACTGAATGTTCACCTGTGTGAACACACATACACAAAGTTCTTTGTAAAACTTTTTTTTTTTTTGTTTTGTTTTAAAAATGTCTTCCTGGAAAATATATTCCTTCATCTATAATACTAAGAGATGTTAATTTGCAATGAAAAGTGTTCCTTGTCATCTGATTAGCAAAGCTGCATTTATGATTCAAAAGAATCAATTATTGTTAAATACAGTTTCTATAGAGGTTTTGTTTGCCAATGTAATCAATTCTTTTACTATGTGGATTTTAGTATTAAACTTAATAAAGTAATTTAACATTGTCTCATCTAACATACATTTATAACCTCTATTTCAAAAATTGCCCGTTACCTATTAGTAAAGACTCATTTCTTGGTTAATTTAACAATGTGACCACTTAAACATGTATTTTCTTTCACCAAATATGACAAAGTATATATTCATAAGTATTACTATAAAATAGTATAAGTGGCATTATAATGAAATGTAAACAAACAATCAGAAGCATACAGACATTTTTCACTATACATATGTTCATCTTAAACTTGATACTAATTTTGAAAATCAGTCACTCAAATTGAGTATTCACATCCCTATTGAAAGTTCCAAGTGCTGAAGTTTCAATAATAACTAAATAAATAAAACATTTAAGAGTAGTCCATGTGCATATACATGAGACTTAGAGCAAAAAAAGGCCAGTGCAACTTGAAACACTTGCCAGACCATAACCTCACGAGAGGGTAAGAATAGCAACATTATGGCAGCACCAATGTTAGCAAAGTCCTAACCACTACAGCACTGAAGGATAGAATATTACTTCTGCTCTGCTGGTAAGAATGTAACAGAATCCTGGGTATTTCAGGCAAACCCATCTGGTAAAACATTGTGTTTGTCTACGGAATTCCTTTGGTTTGTAACAATGTACAATGTTTTGAGAGAAAGATACACAGACAAAGAAAAGAAATACCCTCCAAACTCTAAAATATTTGTGTTTCAGCTGTTCATCTGTTTCACAATTTAAAATGTCTAACAATGGTTGCAAGAGCAAAAAACAAATACAGACAACCGCAAATACTGACATCCTACAGAAACCTAAATATTTTAAAGATGGAGCCAAGACAAAACAAAGAACATCTTTCTGTAGGCCTTCACAATAAAATTGACTGCCAGAAAAAGGGGAGCTGTGGAACAGCAAGCATCAGATGAAGTAGAGTGTCTTCTGCTCCGGAAATGTTTTACAGAAATCTGCACTCAGTGAAGTCTGTGGTGCTCTTACATAGTGTTCCTTGCTGTCTTACAGATTTTTACTGCTTAAATCCTCTCAAGTAATCTGGAAATCAAAGAGTAACATTCTCTGCAGGTTTCATTTCTATCCCACTACCAATGCGTACCCTATGACTCTCACCTCACAGCAAGTGAAAAACTGTTACACAGTAAGGGCCAAAAGAAATCTATTAGTATCAAAACCCAAACCCATGCTGTTGGGATCATACTGAAACATTAAAATGGGGGGGCAGAAAAAGTGAAGACAATATACAGAGAAATAAAAGTATAAATCTGAACTTATTTCTGAGGTACCATATAATTTTTTTTGCTTGGGTAGCAATAAGCAAAGTGACATTGTATTTGCCTCTACTGTAAAAAAATACTCATTTTGAAGGTAAAAAAGAGACAGATGTGTTCCAAAAGCCCCCTAAAACACACCACAAGTAAAATTCAACTTTTAAATAAAACGCTAAATAGAGCTTTGAAGAAATACTAGCTCTTTTATGGAAAGATCAGAATACAGTAAATTATCTGCATTACTATAAGGCGATTAACTATCAGAAGTATTCAACTACAATTATGAGAAAAATCACATATACCAGTGACCTTAATGAAAATTCATACTGGAAATGAACAAAGAATCTCTATTAAGAAAGAACACATGCTCCAAAACATAAGATAGGCTACCTGATACTGAAAGAGTACTAGGTCCTTGGCATTTGCTTATTTTAAGCCAAAAAATTGAAATCTCAGGAATGCTACAATTAACTACTCATTATAGCAGGTTACTGGAAGAAGTTTATAAAATTGTTATGTTAAATTAAGGTAAAGTTAAGGTAAACAATATAGCCTCTACCTCTCAGCAGGAGCCATCTATTTTATTTATATTATACACTGAAACAAGACTCAGAAAAGTAATTTCAGAAGTGTAATAGGAAAGCACTGATGAGATGTGCTAAAAAAATAGTGGACGAATATCTCTGCTTCTCCTTTTTGAAACACTCTTACTTCTGAAGGTCACAAATCATTCAATGTTTTGCTATTGAGCCTTTCTCTCACCAGACTGAGTTTTTCAATAAACACCTGAGAAAAATCATGAGAAGACTAAAAGAAACAGAAGAGGCAGCAAATGCCCTTCACACTCATGAATGAAATTACTCTTCACAGCATTTTAACAGTCTTTGTAAAACTTAGGGATTTAGATTAGCCTGATTCTTTTGTGGTATTTGCAAGCAACCTAAAGAGCTTTCCTAAAGACTTCATGTTGATCTCAGATCCCTGGAATGACCAGACAGCAAAATAGCTGAGAAGCAGGGATTTTCTATATACTTAACAGACACAGGCTTAGGATATCTTATTATTCTGACCTTTAGTAACATGCAAAAAGATCAGCAACAACAACAAAAAAAAAAACCCCAAACAAACACCCAAACAAAAAAGTCTCAACCAAATAATAAAATACCTCACCAAATTTATCAAATTATATAGTCTTAATTTACAGTAAGATATGGAGATTATTCTCTTTTAGATTTACTCATGCTATTAATTCAGAGCAGCAGACTCAAGCAATGAAACTAGAATTCTGCCCAAGTTAGGCAAAAAAACATCAAACACTCGATTCTATAGTCTGTCCAGTAACTTTTGTGGATGAAAGCCTATTATACTGACAACCAAAAAAACCAAACAGTATTGATTAAAGTGCATTTCATTATCTGAGATATAATAACACACCTCCCCCTTATTATTTATTCACAGAGTCATTATGTTTGGAATGAACCTCTGGAGATTATCGAGTCCAAACCCCCTGCCAAGGCAGGGTGACCTAGAGCAAGTGACACATCAGGTGGGTTTTAAATGTCTCTAAAGAAAGAGACTCCTTCATCTCCCTGGGCAGCCTGCTCCAGTGCTCTGCCACCCTCAATTTTAAAAAGCTCTTCCTCATGTTGAGGTGGAACTTCTCGTGTTTCAGTTTATGGCCACCACTGAAACAATTCTGGCACCATCCTGTTGACAACCACCCACTTTTGAGATAATTATATGCATTATTGAGATCTCTCAGTCTTCCTTTCTGCAGACAAAGCAGGCCCAGCTCCTGCAGTCTGTCCTCATAAGAGATGCTCTAGATCCCAAATCATCTTTGTGGTTCTCCACTGGACCCCCTCCAGCAGCTACTTATTTTTCCTATACTCAGGAGCCCAGAAACGCACACAGGACTTCAGATGTGACCTCACCAGGGCTGAGCAGAGAGGGAGGATCAATCACCTCCATCCACCTGCCGGCCACTCTCTCCCTGCTGCCCCCCAGGATAGCATTGGCTCTCCTGGCCACAAGGACACACTGCTGGCTCATAGCCAACTTGTCACACACCAAGACTCCAAGGTCCTTCTCTACAGAGCTGCTCTCCAGGGTGTCAGCCCCCAGCCTGCTCTGGTACTTGGGGCTGTTCTTCCCCAGGTGCAGAACCCTGCACTTACCCTTTTTGAACTTCATCAGGCTCCTCTCTGCCCAACTCTCCAGCCTATCAAGGTCCTGCTGAAAGGCAGAACAGCCTACAGGTGTGTCAGCCACACCCCACAGTTTTGTCAAGAAAGTTACTGAGGGTACATTTTATCCCTTCATCCAGGTCACTCACAAACAAGTTGGGTGAGACTGCACAAGTACTGCTCCCTGGGGAACACCACTGACTACAGGCCTCCTACTGGTTTCTACCTATCTCATTACCTCTAGACCACAAAAGCTGCCAATTAGCTTGGATATGCACTACATTAGTAGCCATCCTGTTCTGTGAATCTACAAGGCAGGAGTCTCTGAAGCAGTCATTTCAGAACTGAGCATCAGTTTCTGGAATTTTATGGGGCAGGTAATATAAGACAAAGTGTATGTTAGACACAAGTTCATTTTCCATGTCATCTCAAATATGTTTCTACTGTTATGTATACACATCACCACAAATTGCACTATCAAATAAATACACTAATATTTCACCTTAGAAAATCCATGTTTAAGAAATCTATTATGCCACTTCCTTCTCAGGTGCACTAGAGGAAGCTACCCCACTGTAGCTTTCACATAGCAGTAGTTAAGATTTGCCACTGACAAAAGAAAAAGAAAACCTGCAATCACAAGAGGCCCTAAATTAAGTATTTCTGTTCAGCCTGTAAATGAAGACTATTTTGTCATTTGCACAGTGAGCCAGAGTACCTTTTCTGTCACTGTCCAGTGTCAAATATATCACTCTGCACTCCAAACCTTCTGGACCTCTTAGGAAGTATATTGCTCTTGAGGGCATTTCACCTCTTTCTTCTAGGCAAACTGTTACCTCTTACAGAACTATAAAGATCCTTGTAAACATCCTGTGATAGCCCATAAACTGCAGATTGTATTTAAATGTTGAGACATGCATTTTTATTTGTCAAACTCTTGTACAAACACTTGAAATTAGGTGGTCTTTACTGGTATCTTGAAAAGAAAATATAAAGGAGAAAGACTACCAGTATTTTTATTAAGCACAGAGAATTTTCCTTTACATTTAACAATTCTAATCCATTTCAGTGCCAACCCCATGAAGCTGGTTCTTTAAAAGCCTGAGGTCATATTTACCTTGCAAACAAGAAAACCCCAATACAGGCTAGATTTGTCAACTTTCTACAATATGTTTAAAACCAAAGAGAGCCAAAGGCTTTCAGCAAAGTCTCAGGTAATGCTCCACTGCTTCAGGCATCAAATAGGTAAAAAAAAAACAGTCTTAAAGTGAAAAGCATGCATGGTGCAAGGACAAGTGGGTTTATAGAATACACAGGCTGTTTCTTTAAGCCTGAGACAGGAAGCCAGAGCCCGGACAGGAAAAGTTCTTAGCAGAATTCACTTAACTGAAGCTCTGCCAGTTTATAATTAGTGACCTCAGTCACTATGTGTTGTTTTTTCTTTTTAAATCTTAACCAGGCATTGGTTTGACCAAAAATATTTTCCATAATTCTGTACAGCTAGCAAACAAAATGAAACTAGAAGATGACTTTCTTGTACGATGTCAAGCTAGAAGTGATAAAATTAATAGGAAAAGTCATTATTTCAATACATATTGTAGTATTATATAAATCTGTGAGATATTCTGAGAATGTGTATTGTCCCCACCCTCTGAATAACAGCCTTAATATAAATATAAAATAAATATACATGAGCTAAGGCCCAGTAACAAGGCTACTAGCTACCTAAAGCCCAAGTGGTCTATAAATCATTTACCTTTATATGGAAAAAAAGAGATTTAAATAAATATGGCACCATTTAAAAAGAAAGGATGAGGATCACTGGCAAATATGTGGGAACAGAAAGGATTGTCATTGTGGAATGAAGAGGAACAAGCACAGAACTCAGATTATTCAAATGTAGTGCATAAATTTTTGGAAAGTCTAGAGATAAAAATGAAACAGAAAGTGCAACTGATCCAGCAGTGTCAACTACTGAAACTGCAGGTCACTGTGCAATAAAAGAGTCAGTACACAATGAGCACTGGGAATTATATGTGTGAAGAAAAAAAAAAGTAAAAGTAAGAAAGAAATGAATTTGCTGCATGCTGCAAATAACATGCAAACAAAATCACCTGATCAGACTGAGCAAGCAATGCATAGCAAAGACAGCTACAGATCTTGTGCTGGTGATCTTTAAAACTGGAGTGATCTTTAAAATCTGACAGAATTTAGAATTTTCAACTGATTCAGGAAGAGCATACATTCTAATTTAAACTTGATAAAAATTTGAGGCATGCATAAATTAAAGCGGCCCAAGGTTGCCCTTGATAGTGGGATGGACAAATTCCTCATGGGGCAGTTCAGGGGCTGCAATCACCCAGAGGTAATGCAGAGGGAGGGGAGAGTGGGTCACAACTTCCAAGCAGGTCACAAGGCTACTCCTTTCTACAGAGGGGGAAGGTAGGGCAGTGAGCACAGCCCAGTCCTGCATGGAGACAGCAAAATGCTGAGCCTTCCTGGTGCCAGTCAAAAAAACATAACCATAATCTAGGAAACTCACTGAGAGGAAAAAAAAAAGGGGGGGGGAAACTAGAAAGAAGAAAGAAATACATTTTCTTGCCATGGTGGAATATACATTGGTGCAATGGAAGCAAATAAGGTACCAAGCACTGTGAACCATGACAGGTGTCTTTAGCACCTCTTTAGCTTCACAAGGATAAAATTAGGAAGTCTTCAGACTCCAGAAAGTCTCACAGATGCCAATGTCACCCCTAAGTTTGAGAAGCAACAAAAGAAGGTTAGGAAATGTCAGAAGGTCATGGCTGCTGGATTAGACAAGCATGGCCAAAAAGCTGTGCTGGGAGAGATCACTCACTGGGCTCACTGGTTATAGGAATTGATGGGGAGATGACACTGGTGCAACTCTCCCCAGTAGAAGTATTGTTTCCCCCTGTAAATATACTTGCACCACCGCTGTTATTTTTTCAAGAAAATCTTGGCTCCTACTCTTTGCTAACCAATTTTGAAGACACAATCTCCAGCCTCCCAAAAAAACACAACACAAAGTCACCACCAGCACAGCCATCCCACATACCTATAACCAACCCCTACTGGTTGCTTGAAATCGAGTAAAAAAACCTAATGATAAGGGTAAAGAGGAAAGAAAAGAGAACAGATGTTTTTGAGACTGGTGGTAAAACAAGGAATTATTCACAAAGGTAACAACCACCGGAAGATGAGAGAAGCAAGCTATTTGAATAATTGAAAAATACATGAAGAAATTCACACACTATCAAACCAAAACTACTTTTCAAGTCAAAGGTCTGCCTTAGGCCCAATTCTAGCCAGTACTTTTTAATCAAGACTCCAGTAATGGAAGAGAAACTATACACATGAAATTAACAGATTACAGGAAATTGGAAGGACTGCAAGTGTTTAGAAGGGAAGTATCACATTTCTAAATTATATTGCTGAATTTGAAAGACAGCTTGAAAAGAGAATTTTTGTTTGTATGGAAGAAAAATAAAACATTGGCTGGCCCTATACCTATTAGAATATACTGAGCAAAGAAGAAAAGTGGACTTTGCAAATAAAAGGAGAGTTAGAGATGGTTTAATTCCCATTATGGATGTATTTTAGGAACTGATCATGCAACCTCTGTCAGGGAAAACAAATGCTCAATTCTGCCTTAGTACTAGAATGGACTAAGATGATCAGCATCTCCTTGAGTCCAAGCTATAGCCCATACAAAATCTCTGAGGTTTAAAAATAAATTCTGCTTTCCACACACACAGTTCCAGTTTCAATGCTATCGTATTTTGAACGAAGGCCAATATTTATTGCTTCAGTGACATGTTGTTCTACACAGCTCTTAAACTTAAGATGTTTGGTATTTCTAACTGGAGAAAATGTGTTGGAGTAACAGGCTTACTATAAACAGATACCATCTTGCTAGTTTGAAGCTATTGGTAGAAATCAACACCACAAAAGACAGAGCCAATACAGGCATTAACTCCCTAAGACATCTAAACCTAGTCTAGAGCATACACCACAGAATTCCCACATGGTAACACCTGCTTGAAAATTCCTAATTGACCTCTCAAATTCTCCAAATTTGTAACAAAGGTTATATATCCAAATAATCAAATTATTCAAGCATGAATTAATACTTAACAAGGTCTAAATAGAGTTTACAAGCTCAATTTGACTATTTGCTGAGGTAGATGGGAGATTCTTAGAACTAAGTCCCTCTTTTCCCTCTGAAACGTATTTCCAATGCTGAAACTTAATAAGTAAAAACGGCTTAGATTTTGGTTCCTGCAAGTTATGTAGGATGGCATGACACACTAGAATAAAGCACTTAGCAAGAGCTGATGATCATATTTGATTTAATTACCAAACATACATTGCTGCAAAAGCACAATCAGATTATTCTTGGAGATGCACATTAAGGTATGTGAAGCAATGGGAAGTTGTAACCAGTGCAATTCTGACATTAGGTTTAAAAAAGAGTTCACAAAGAGATAAGTCAAGTACTAGAACAAGTGTCCTTGCAAATATTTTAAACAAACCCTGAGCAACCTCCACAAGGACACCAAAATGTATGACGAAAAACAAAACAAAACCCCCTAGAACTTAAGGCACAAGATTGAATCACATACTTTTTTTCAATAACCAAATACAACCCAATATATCCTGTTCATTGGATTAACTGCTGGATTTGTAATTATTCTTATTATAGAGCTGAGTAAAGAATAGGGACATATTTACCTGTTAAATACTGCCTTTTAAAATTTGTTTAGCCTCTACTGCTATCACATTATTCTAAATTAAGTCAAAAAGCAACTTCCTTTATCAGCTCCAAAATGTTACACAGACTAATGGCCCAAGCCACACTTTGCCGGGTCTGAATTACAAACTTCTCTAAGGCAAAGGTTTGAGTCAAGTACCTTCATTCTTATCATCCACAGGGATACAGCTGCCAATGCAAATAATGGAAATTAATGGAAATGCTAAATTAAATTGTCATTAAAAGGGCTCTGTATTAGCTGAGTTGAGATATAAAGTGATCTTTCCACTGCTGTAAGAGTTCAGAGGTTTCAATGTTCACCTATTACATATTGCCAGTATATGAAGAAGCTGCTTAGTGACACTGATTGCATCTATAGGGGGATAGCAGATTGGTCTATTGCATCAGGGTATGGGCAACTCAGAGATTGTTTATTAGGGGGCCTCAGAGTCATCTCTCTATCTCTACTCATTGCAATAAGGACTTCTACTCAGTGAAGAAATCAGCTTTGGTAACTCTCCCCACCACTTCACCAGCTATTTTTAGGAAGAAAAAAGAAAAACTAAACCTTTTCAAAATACACCTGGAGCATGCTTTAGTAAGCAGCACTGTCCGTTTCAAGGTCCTGCTCTGCTCAGTTGCCTGCTGGTTTCAGCCCATGCTCAGTCCCTTTAAATAGGCTGTCACAAATTAAAGGATATGGAAAAGAACAAGCAGCCAAAACCATGGAGTGATAAGCAGGACAGATAGAAGGAAAAAAGACATTGTGCAAGCAAGTGTAGGGAAGCACTTCTACTTAATGTTTAACCACAGTACTTAACAGGGGGGAAAGTATGGCTTGGGCTAGGTTGCCTAATAGAAACCTGTGGCTGTATTTCTCCTTCTCTTTAAGGAAGCAGTACAGAATGAAGATTTCGAAGAGGCTGCATACAACAGACTGAATGAAACTGAAGAAGACATTTAAATTTTTCCTTACTTTTACAGAACCTTCACAACCTAGACAATACAAGAAAGGAAAAAAAAAAAACCAAAACAATGTGTTTGTGAGATCTTCTGTCTTAAAATTTATTTGCATTGGATCTCTCTGCAGGTATCTTTTCAGCCTGACACATTTAAAGTTAAAAAGTCTCTCTGGCGATATGCCAATCTATAGACTATTGCAACAAAAACAAATCACAAAAAGATCGCAACAAAACAACCCCAATCCTTTTTTGTTAAAAGGGAAAACAGCAATTTAAAAAATCCTCACTCTTCTCTTGTATTCATCAAGCCCCTTATGCCAAGTGATATTTCACATCCAAGAGAAAGTCTGGAGTTTGAACTGCAGAGGTCTACCAAGGTGTCATGTAAGTTCACTTCTACTCTTGTCCTCAGCTGAGATGGAGGCTAAAGGAAGAAATTACAAATGACAAAGGCAAGCCCTTTTGTAGGATGACCTCAGCTGAAGTTTTAATAACCAGCCTACACAGTTTTTCATTGTCAGCACACTCAGGCATTCAGGGAGGCGTAACAATCTGCACGGGTCTTGGTGGGAGGAGCAGAGGTTGCCAAAAGGAAGTGTTTGGAGGGCACATTACCAAAGCTGGGCTATGTGTACATGACTGAAACATAAGCTGCTTTTTTGCAAGCAAGCTCTTTTAATAGGAATCCAGTTTATTTATTTATTCAGCAGCAGATGGCATCCTCTCAAGACGTTATGCAGAACATGACATACAAAACAAGTATTTTCATCTGAGCATATTTTTTCTAATCAACTCCCTGCTATTCATCATTAAGTGACAAACAAAAATTTAGTCTCCAGAGTCTGATGATACACTAGGCTAACTAAAGCTTACTCAGGATCCATCAGTAAGTGATGAAATGTAATGACTTGTAATGCACTGGAGCGCAGACTAGATGACCTCAGTGTCTTTTGACTTAAAATGTTATATAAAAAAAGCATTCCAACTGCAGGGGAAAAATATTACAAATTGGAGCCTCCGTGCTGACGAGCACATTTGATAGACAAGCCCCATGACCTATGTTTACCCAGAAGTGCCTAACGGGATTTTCTGTATTTATACAAAGGAGAACAAAAGGCAAGAAATCTTGTCAGAAAGTGTTAGTAATACTGCCATGCAATCACTGTATTGTAGGATTCTGTGTGACATTGCTGATAGCTTTCATATGAAGTTTTTATGTAATTCCTGCTGAATCATGACCTTTAATCTCCATTCATTGCAAAGCCTCTGCAACCACCACAAAGACTTGTAGAAGGATATTAAAGAAAATGCTACCACTTCATGCAGACAATATGCAATTTAGAAGGAAGTCAAGTACTCTCAAATACTCCCCTCTCTCCTGACCCTTCCTACTCTACGCCTAAACTCAGAGACCACTGTGTGCCATCTTTAATAAATACTACATTTTCCTTTTAATAGGATGGATAGTCATACATATCCAAGTGTATTGATGCATTGAGGCTCATTTGCCACACAAAAGTGTGGCAACCAAAAGTGCCAAAAGTGAGTCAAAAAGTGAGTCATCCTCTCATTATGGCCTCATACAACACATAATTAAAATATAAGGGACTTCCACAAACTAAAGTAATTTTAGAATTTTCTGCATTAAGAATGTGCACAGACATAGTATTTTCTAATAATTTATCAATTTACTGGTTTTATTTTTAAATAAGAGCACATTGGAAGAATGCTAATACTAACTCAAGGAATTTTTAAGTTATGCACTTTATCAAGCTGGTTCAAATACAGCAGTAATTGAAATCACATTAAACTTCTGAGATCCTTTTCTTTTCCTGACAGTGTTTCCGGTTTCTTTTTAATGCCTTCCCTGCACCCCTACCTGAGATCATCAGCTTGCACTCTCTGTGAAAGGAGGTCCTTCCCACTCCTGCCCCCTATACCTTTCATTTCTTCCATTGGCAAGGCAGAGGAAGAGAAGGACTTCTGAATTTGGACTGCACTTGATCCCATCTCTTTGGGAAAGTGCAGAAGACTCCAAGAATGGATCCTCTGGGACCAGCTCAGCCTGTAATCTGATTGTCAGGATGAAATACTATATGGAGTTAAAGATGATAAGGAAACAAAGGTATCTTTTCTCAAACTTACTGCATCACAAGGTAACTTGTACCCAAAGTTCTCATGATAAAGAAATATAAAATTAACAAAATTGTAGTAGTATTACAAATAAATTTTGTCATCCTCTTTCTTTTCTTATAAGGGTAAATTGAGTAGGTAAATCTAGTTCCATTTCTTACCAATTACTTATTCTCACTTTACATTGTTGTTCCTGAACATGGGTAAGAGAATAAAAGTTAGGTTTTATATATTCTTATTTTTAAGAGTTTGGGCCATTATTATTTGGATTATTTTGCCCAACTCAAGTGCCCTTGTGAAGATTAACCTGCATCATTATTTCCCCATCAGCTATATCCAGAATGCTGAAGAGACTTAGCAGGTACCTAAGTATCATTGGAGGTTGGAAATGAACACTGAAAATTCCATTTTTCTTCTATGGTTTTTCATACTGAAGACTATTCCCAAGAACTGCCAGCTGGTCTGATTTTGTGTTCTCTGTCCCCTTTTGGAAAAGAGACAACAGCTGAAATGATGACTGAGCTCCAACAGCTCCTATGAAGGAGCTACCAAGCTTTAATTTCTCTCCATGGCCTGGCTCTCCCACAATTAATCCCATGTGAAAACCTAGCAAACCAACCAGTTTTCAAATCTGTCTACACTTCTTTTCTCCTAAAAAAAACCCCCAACAAACCCAAAACAAATTCTGAATGTGCATCTCATGAGATACTAAGATAAAAAGAAAGTGAAGACTTGGGGGTCTGGGCCTCCTGCTGTTAAGTTAGTAGTAAAACCCACTCGCTGGGCGATTCCTGTGTTTTCAGAGATAAATCTGGTTACTGTTTGTGAGTGTGAAAAAAAGATACAGTTGGAAAATGAATGGGTACAGCAAATTATGTAACTTATACATAAAAATGTAATGAATGAGAAAATAATTCCTTCAGGAACTGGAATGATGCTTCTGTTCTTTCCAGTACTGTGATTGAAAAAGACAATAGCAAAAAGGATTTCCCCCCCTCATCTACTATAACTGAGAAACACTGAAATCAAGATAGTCTCTTTTTGGCTTTAGTCTTTTATTTGAACCCCAATGAGAATAAAAATTAGTTGGGATCCCTATGCTAACTAGGTATATTACAATTTACTGTGGTTACAAAAATTCAGAAGTGAAGGAGGGCATTACATCCTCTATGAAGGGAAGACTAGAGTACAATCCCATTTTCATCCATTCCTCTAGCAGGCTTTTCCATAACTTTAGATATTTTTTTCCATGAATGTAGACACTCTTTCAATGAAATTTCAATAGCATATTTTCCTTCATAAATCTTCAGCTTCCTACATCACATTTTTAAATATACAAATTAATTTTACGCAAGTCAACTAAACGCCTAAGTATTAGAAACTTCATCACTGAAACAGACGGTGATGACCACAGAGTCACAGAACATTAGGTTGGAAGGGATCTCAAGGATCTTCTGATCCAATCTTTCTTGCAAAAGCATGGTCTAGACAAGAAGACCTAATACCCTGTCCAGCTGATTCTTGAAAGTGTCCAATGCTGGGGAATACATCAATTCCCTGGGGAAATTATTCCAATGTCTGATTGTTTGCATTGTGAAAAATTTTCTACTTGTTACCCATCTCTCCAGGAGCAACTTGTATCTACCCAATATCCCTCATCTTTTCCATATGACTAATTGTTAAAAGGGAGTCTCCACCTTCTTTGTAGCCACCCTATAAATATTGGGACATGGTGGTAAGGTCTTCTCTTCATTTGTCAAGGCTGAACAAATCCATTTCTCTGTTAGCCTTCCCTCACATGTCAGCCTGCCCAGGCTTTTGATCATCTTTGCTGCCCTTCTCTGGACCCTCCCCAGCCTGTCCACACCTTTTTGCATGGTGGGGACCAAAACTGAACACAGTGTTCCAGGTGCAGCCTGAGAAGTGCCAATTAGAGAGGGACAATGACTTCTCCATCTCTGCTGGTGATGCCCTTGTTGATGCAGCACAGCATCCTGCTGGCTTTCCTTGCTGCAGCAGCAGCAGCATACTGCTCACTCAGACTGAGCTCTTTGTCCACCAGGACTCCCAGGTCCCCTTCCACAGAGCTGCTCCTCAGCTGGGTAGATCCCAGCCTATGACACACTCCTGGATTATATTTTCCTTACACGGGATATCATGCCAGATTGTCACACATTAGTCTCTTTAGGAGGAGGCTGTAGGAAACTTTCCCAGGGATTGAAGTTAGACTGATGGGACTGTAATTTCCTGGATTCTCCTCTAAGACTTTCTTTTAGATGGGGGCGACATTGGCCTTCTTCCAGTTTTCTGGAAGAGATCCCTAATCTCCACAACTTCTCTAAAATTATGGAGAGTTGCCTTGCGGTGATGCCAGCAGCCTCCTAACAGCTCTGGTGGACAGTGACAGGGGCCATCAGTGTGTATGGGTCTAATTCCTAGGACAAGTCATACACCAAATCTTCCTTCACTAATGGAGGGTCTGTGTTTGCATCCACCTGGATTTTCATTCCCAAGGCCAGGGATCCAGCAGTGCAGGTAAAGATGCTGGAAGAAAGTGTTGAGAACCTCTCTGCCTTTCCAGCACTGCTGGTGACTGTTCACTTCTCTTGTTGAAACAGTGGGCCAGTATTTTCCTTGTGTTTCTGCTTGTTGTTTTCTTACCTAAAGAACATTTTCTTTTAGTTTTTCACATCTCTGGCCAATTTCAATTTGAGCTGAGCTTTTGCTTGTCAAACTGCATCTCTGCACACCCTGGCAATGTTCTTGTAGTTCTCACTGGGTGTCCATCTGCTTTTCCATCTATGGTGCACTTCTCCAGGCTTTGAGCAGACTCAAAAGCTCGCAGTTAAACCAAGGAGGTCTCCCCCTACTTCCCTCACCTTTAAAGGGCATGAATGGTTTTTGTGCTTCCAGGAGAGAGTTCTTGAAAACCACCCAGCACTTGTTGTCTCCTTTATCCTCCATGGAAGCTTCCCACAGAATCCCTCCCAACCAAGCTCTGAGCAAGCTGAAGTATTCTCTTCTAAAATTTAAAACAGTTGTCTTAATATTTACCTTCAGTGTGTTCAGCAGGATCCCAAACTACAATATTGTGACCAGTGCAGCCAAGGCTATCAGTAGAAGAGCTATTACAAAGCAATACTGCATTTAATTTGTTGATTTGTTCAAAACAGTAATTTCACAGTATCTAAGAGATGTTAATGAGACTGATCTGAGGTGCAACAAACACTGGGCAGAACAGTTCTAGGATTTCACAGCAATTTCTGAAAAATCTAAATACAAAGAAACGTAAATAATATAAACCAATTTGCCTGCCTAACTTTACCATCTACACAAATATTTTACTCATAAATGAAGTCACAATACAATTAGAGCAGATTTACAAGAGTATCTGTGAAAACTGGACGCATACCAAAGAATTTACTGACCTATAAACCAGGTCTGTGAAAGCACACAAAGATCATATAACAGCTCATATCATCCTGCAACCAAGAGAAATCTTCCTGAACTCCTGAGATTTGCCGGGGATGCTGGAGTATCTCAGTTTTCCAAAGGTTTCAACAGGCTCCCTAAGGGCCTTCCCTAACCTGACACAGTGCTGCCCAAGTCACTTCTGTGCAGGAGAATCTAAAATTGCCCCAGGATACTGAATTTTTTTTTTGTCTTCAAAGAGTATGAGGCCTGTCCAAAGAGTATATGTAGCAGTTATTAAGAGAAAGATAGGATAATTTAAATATATTTTAAAACCCCTAGCACATAAAAGACTTGAAAATGTGATCAATTGGACTGAGTTGTTAGAAGATCACAGTATAGCAAATGCTGACACTGGCTAAGTACTAAAACATTAGACAATATTACAAAAGGAAAAGTATAGAGATGTTAACATCAGGTCAACTACAGACTCACTGACTTTCATACAGGCTTATCCAGAAATAAATGTTATCTATTATTATTCCCACCCTTTTGAACCTGAAAATAAGTATTTGTTCTATCTGTACTACAGTAGCCTATAAGGTTTGCAATTGATAATACACAATAGTGTGGTGGAAAAATCTTCATATTATACTTTAACTGAAAAGACTCTAGAGTTTATTACAGTTTTATAAAATTGTGTATTACTGACATGCCTAAAACATTTAAGAGAGACTGAACTACTCCTTAACATGTCATGCACCAATCACTACTCTACTAATACACCTTATTTAACTACAAAACAGCATTTCAAACTGGACTATGCCAACAAAACAGCAGCAGTGAATCCTTAGCTCTTACAAGATATAAGACAGGAACAATGATTCCTTGAAGATGACCACTGTGCCAGAGTAAAACTTAATACTAGAAAAGAAGAAAGAGCAAAATATCTTAACATATTGTAACAAGTCCATTTGCTTCCTCAAAACTTCACAGGAAGCTGAAAAATAAGGATCAGTGGGCAATACTAATTGTTTTGTCTTGTATTACTTTATCAGAAGACTTAGTGCTCAGTCTTTAATGTTAGCTAGTTACATCTGTATATGGAAATGCAAAAAAAAATCTTAATGCAAAGCATCAGCACTTTTCCATGAGGTCACTAGACATAGCAGGTACCTAAACCGACCAGTCTGAAGAATAAAAAACCCACAGCATTTATCTTTTAATAAAGGTAGTCTTAAAAGTACCTATACCTGAATCATTTCACCCATCACTTTCAAAGCTGATAAACATAATACACTTGCTAGTTTCTGCCTTTTCTTTAGAACATATAAAGGGTTATGGAATCAAGCATTTCAGAAAGAGAAAGATAGTCCTTGAAATAAACATTTCCTCTGATTCTTAAGAACAGAAAATAAATCAAGTGCAGAAAACCCTATTTTCAGAGTATTTCTTTCAGAAGAGGTACTGGCTCCTGACCCATGGTTTGGGCAAGCCCAAACTTACTATCATTACTATCTTGTACTATATGACCATTTGAGAAAACCCATTCTCTTACTATAGTTAATACACAATACATATTAATATTATACATATTAATGGTAAGATTTCTATTTTGCTTACTTTTTACTATTTTTTAAATGGAAAACTTTCCACTTCTTACAAGGACATAGAATAAGAAATGTTTAAATTTCTTTTTTTTTTCTCCCTCTCACATATTTAAAAAGGTTTTTTCCACTGTTCCATTATCTGTGCTCAAAAAGTCATTTGTTAAAACCCCTCCCAAACCTGACTGATTATACAGGACCCAATAAAGCTAATGGAACAAAAAGTACTACCAATGTGAAAAGAAACAAGAAAACAAAGTGCCCCACTAGCTTTCAATAATAGCAAAGATGTAACTTGTGTTTTGTATAAACTTTTAAATATTTAAAACAGGTTTTCCAGCTAATTGCCTACCCATGCACAGAAGGTAAAAATAGATGATTCTCTAAAGAACACAGAATAATCTGTCATCCTTTCTATTCAGAAATAAACAGAAAAACACAAACCACATAGCAAGTTGTTTGAAATATCCATTATGACCATATTGCGTTTGCCTGCTTGTACTAACATTAGAAAAAAAACATTATCTTTGAATTCCTTGGTGAAAGGGTGTTACCCTGCACTGCCACAAATGCATCTTCACACACTTACCAACTTTGAGAGAAGCCCTGGCAGGGTATTCTTTCTGTTTACTGAAAATTGTTTTTAAATTAGCTCTGTCAATAAAGTGTTATGTCTGGTAAAATAACCTTTGCATTTGCTGCTGCTTTCAACTCATTCCTGTATTTCTCAAAAGTGTCCACTGAATTTGAAAGCCATACAGAAAAACCAATGGATAAGGGGAGAATACAACACAATCACTGTTTACACTGGATGGGGTTTTGAGTTGCTGACTATACCAAATCAAAAGAGGACGAATGACAACCAGTGTTCTTTACCTAAAGTATCTGAACTTTGAAGCACTTTTTTTCTAGAAGGGTGCTTCAGCAGGAACCAGACCAGAGCTCTACCCTATCCTGATGCCCTAACAGGACAGTGATTAGAATCCCTGAATACCTGCACAGCAGAAAGCTAATTCTAGGAATAATAGTTAAGAGAATAATTCCATAAATAATACTGCCTAATGATGTAGAAAAACATATAAAAATGACTGAATTACAATTTTCAGATATGCCACAAAACTCTTCCTTACTTCTGAGGAAAAAGAATTTACATTCTTTGTAAAACTATACCAGGCCTATAAACACAGTATATTCCCAATATCCTCATAAATGCCTATTTTATTTTTAAATGGTCATTACCTCCCTCTCTTGGACTCAAACATGTTTTAGCAAAACGTTCTCAGGCCTAAATGGAAGCTACAATTAAAGCTATAACCAAATCTTTCTCTTTTGAATTGGACACTCTTTGATTTCTCTAGATGTCCCCTTGTCTTATTAATTCAATTCCAGAACAGAAATTCCAACTAAATCAGTCATTATTTCATCATGTCTATAATTTGTTTCTTCTCCAAAATATTTACTGTATTCAGTTTAGATACAGGATGTTTTAACAAATGACTTAATATCCTCTTTTCTCCTGTTGTACCAGCTTTCATCAACAGCTTAGCCTAGATTCCCCAGCTGTATATGCATCAGAAGCACATTGGGACACCTCTCACAGGGACCTTGTCTGGCACTTATTCCACTCCCTCTCATTCTAGCCCATCTTTCAAACAACACTGAAATGCAAGCTGAAGTTCAAGCTGAAACTGACAGCAGTGCTCAGGTGTTTGGAAGACATTGTGCTAGCCAATGTGTTATCTACAGATTCATTACACACCAGGTGTGACTGAACAGTAATAACAAATGTGTGTGACAAACAGAGAAACTTGGAGAGCTTCTTTAGCCCAGCATTAGGCCAAGTCTTCTTGGAGTTGTCCTTAGCAATATTCAGGCATTCCTATTCACATCCCAGATTAAAAATTCTATTGAGGAGCTAGCAAGAAAAATGATCAGCTCACCTGATCCTGCTACCCACCACTTCACTTTGCCTCCTGCTTTAGGTATATCCCTCTGAAAGTTCTGTTTTCTTGTACCTTAAGTAATAAAGTGTTTCTCTGCAAGTCTTGTGCCTTTGCTGCTCACTGCAACACTTTTTTAAAAAAGAGATCACTAAACATAAATAGGCACAGATCCCACTGTCAACCTTGTGATACAACTACAATGAACCACTAAGCCTGTTTTCCTTCTTTCCAGTCAGTTTCAGAGCAGTCTTTTGAAGCACAACTTCTTACTTTCTTTGGTTGCCTCTTTCAAGGAATATTTTAAAAGAAAATACATGACAGTCTGTATTTCTTTATCCATGTTTCAATAAGATGTTTAAAGAACTCTTAATACAATGGTATGATGCTGTCTTTCCTCCTTCCACATTAAATTTTAAGACTTCCTAGTTTTGAGATGCATTTAAATTTAGAATATTATAGTTCAAAGTGCCAACGTTCATAATTTGCCTTTGTTTCTTAAAGGCATCTAAAACATCATAAACTTTAAAGCATTTTAAATTACACTTACTAACTAAAGACAAAAGCTTTTTTATGCATCCTAAGATTGCAAAATTAAGAAAACAAGTTAATAAAAAAGAAAACAGTTACTAAAGAAGAATTAACTGTTTGATAATTTGTGGCCTAATGCATTTCAGTGTGTGCTCTTAAGAAAGTTTACAACATCACATAAATGATATGTAGAGCAGATAACGTAGATATTTCTGTTTAGGAAAAAAATGCATACCCTACTACAAACATACAGCTTCTATATTTGCATTCTTTTAAATAACAGTACTTCACTGTATTATTATCAGTAAGTCATAGCTCCAGATTGTGGTTAAGCCACCTTGAGTACTGAAGTTTCTCTGACTGGGTAGGGAGTAACTATTCCAGGGCAATATAATAATATGTATACATAAAAATAAAAGGTATTTTTGTCAACATCTGTAACATTCAAGACTGTATCCAGCTTTTATCCCAATAGCTAGCCTTAAAAAAACTTGATTTTGAGTCACAGTTTTGCACCTTCTTAAATCTATTTTCTCTCTTTCACAAGCATTGTTGTAAACAAATTATTTCAGAGTTTTGTCTTCACTTCATGATGTTTTATCCCACCTGTAACAGTTTCCCTGTGAGGATGTTTGGTTGACTTTATTTTACGTAGACAGTGTGATCAATGTGATCAATGTAAATCTTACATAAACCACGTTACGGTTGTTTTAGTCGAGTATTTTAATGGGTTTTTACATCAAACTATTAAGATTAATCTTTGCAAGAGAACACAGATTCATAATGACAGCTGCCTTAGCAAACATGCATTCCATCCACTTCACAGCTTTAACAGAGATGGGAGATGAAACTTCTTCAAAAATTGAAACAGCAAGAGACAAAAAAAGTGGCTAGTAACTCTACCAGGCACAACTACAAAAGGCACCACATGAGTGTTTCTGATGGCACTTCACATTTCAAAAGCTGCTCTGAAGTTCTACATTTTTTTTATCCAACACTGTTAAAATTGTATCTAGCTAGCTCAACATTTTTGTTCTATCATTCAGTCTGATCTTCAACACACTTTCTCTGTGCAGATGTATGCAAAGTAGGTTGGAAAGGGTGCCTTGTAAACAGAGGCTCTGCTTCATTGTGCTTCATCTTTCCTAAGTTCTGGCACAGCAGGTGTGACAAACCTGTCCTCAGAATTTACTTTTGTCTCATGTTGGCACATGTGCTGTAGGAGAATGTAATGGCTGACTCCATCTGAGCAGTCAGTCAAGAGAGACTGAGACTCCAGATCTCAGCTCATGTAAACTGATGTAACATCAGAGGAACTGCACAACTATGAGCTTTATATTTATCAGTGGGCTACAGCTCTAACACAAATTCCAGTGAGAACAACACAGGAGTTTCTCCAGCAACTTAGGCTGAGATTTTTATGTCCAAACTGAGAATTTATTGGGAAATTTCTTAACCCTTTTCTTGGTTTTTAAAAAAAATATGTTTAATTCAGAGTTTCCTGTAAAGGTTTTTCAGGGACAGAATTAAAAAAGGAAAAAAGTATGTGTCTGTCTCCCTCCCCAGGGACACATCCTCTACCTCACTGTCATTTCCAGAAGGCTGATAAAAATAAGCCTGCCCTTAAAGGAGCAGTTGGTTAGGCCATATATATATGATTAATCATATATATAAATATATCTCCCATACCTGGGATTGGGGAAAGGAATGGGATCACTCTTTTCAAAGTAACTACATTTTACACTAACTAAGCTGCATTGAAAGTCTACACCAATGTAGCACCCAACTGAGACATTTCCATTTTGAGTACTGGAAAATGGCAGAAGGCAGAAAAGGAAAGAAACCAATCACTTATGCCTTATGTTTCTCAGGAATAAAGCCTTAACACGAAAACAAAGGATCTGCACTTAGATCCTGATTACTGTGATAATTTGTTGACATAGACCAATATGGTTCTAAAGATAAAAGATTTTCACAGCAAGTTTTCAACCCTGGAACTCCATGTAAAGTAACAATAATGTGTACTATAAACTGCAGAAGCAATAGGGCAGAGGGAAGACAAAAAACCAGAACAGTAACAGATCAATGCTCCACATGACATGGACCATGCCCTGTACCATATTGCTTAAAACTTTTGCATTTATACTAAACCTGGAAATACAGAGAAACAAGAAATTTGCAACAATTCATGTTATTTTTAATTAAGAGTAAAGAAGCTGAGAAACACGACTTTGTAAGACAGAAGGAAAAATTGATGTTAGGTTAAAATGTTGCAATATGGTACATAAAGGATATAATAATGTGAATTCTTAAGAAATAAAACCAAAACAAGAGTCAGTTTCTGGAGAAATAAAAAAACAACCCAAAGGTGTCTTTAAGCTTGATTAAATGAAAACTGCTTTATTCTTTAGTGATTTGCTAAATGGATACACAACCAAATATAGAAAATTATGCACTTCTGCATTAGAAAAATAAATTTAACCAGTAATTTTAGAAGTTAAGAGGACTTTGCAAAAGACTTTAACCCATTTTGAAGGCTTTTGTTTGCACTAATAAAATATTTGGTTGCTTTCCAGATCTCTCTGGAAAGCAGTGATCAAGCCACCATCCAAGGGCAATGTACAAAACAAACTGAAAAAGGGAGTTCTTCTCTTAGAGCTTTTTTTTTTTTTTTTTCAGTTTTACTACTTAACCAAAAATATCTCCCAACAAACAAGAGGAGGCCTCAAAGTAGCTTCTGTCTTTTCAGGATGCTAAAAAGAAATCTAAAAAACCTGTAACACATCATCCCAATTTTCCTTTTGTTATACTCTAAATTCACAGCAACGAACTTCTTCAACCCTTCTCTTAATTCTGCTTTCTCAGAGGGTTTATATGCATGGCTTGTGGTCCATCTGGACAACTCTGTGGTCCACAGCTCTGTCAGCTGCTGTGCTCTCCCCATGGGACTCTAGAGCTTGGCCAGTTATGCTGGTGACAGTGGACCATTCCTCATGCAGAACAGCCAAGGCACACCCAGGCAGAGATAAAAAAGTAACCAGGAGAATTTGGGAGGGAAGTGTGGCAGCTCCTTTCACCCTAATGAGCAGGGAGGGACTGAACTCCTTTCAGCTGGGCTTTGTACTGCATTGAGAATGCATGTTTCTCCTCAGTTCCAGTGGCTTCCATAATCCCTTCCACGCTTGCTTGATTCTTTTTGAGACTAAAGCTATCAGACACTTAACCAACAGACACTATTTTCCTCTGGTGTTCAAGTGGATTTTTTTTCCAAATCTGTGGGTTTTAATCCCATAAGCTGCTTTGGGGAAAGGAGAGAACAGGTAACAAACAGAACTTAAGTTCAGTCTTTTCTGCTTGTTTTTTTTTTTTTTTTTTTTTTTTTTTTTAGTGCCTGCTTCTCTTTCGCTGACAATATCATTGTTTTGAGATGAAAACAGCACCATTATCCAACTAAAAAATCAGCAGACACCCTTGTTCCTTGTAGGGTGCTACACTGCAAGCATCTTTGTATTGTGAGCCTGCTGCTCCTCCAAGTTGTTCATCTGAACTAATACGTGCAAGGAAGGAGATGCTAATGCCACCATGCACACTGGTGGTGCTTGTCTGACTAACAAGTGATGTAATTCACTGCACTTCTTGTACTTCTTCTCTTCTCATACGCCAGCACCAGCCTGCCTTATTCTAATTTTGACAACATATGCAGCTAGATGTGATGTTCTTCCTTATTTTAGACTTTGAGCTTTGCATGCCTTTCTGCCCAAAATTTCCCTTCTCGTTCTCAATTCTCAATTACATCCATATGGTGGACATTGCTAGCTGAATAAAAACTGTAGCAACTACAGGGTTACCCAGAACAAAAAAAATACTAGAAAATTTGCCAAGAAATGGTATTCCCCTGGTTTATGGTCCTTTCTAAACTTCAAGACAATTCTCTAGCCCTGTGTGACTGACAGATCAGATTCCCTTTACAGCTTCTCTACTTGTACACTCTATTAAATAGAACTTCCCTGGTCATTATGACCGTACTAGGCTGAAACCATTTGCAATAAGATTTCAAACCTACTTTTAATACCACTTTGATGAAGGAACCTTTCAGAAACGTTTAAGGTATCAGAACCTGTTGTTAGACACAAAGCCAATTTTTGTCTTGCCTAGTTTTTAGTAATATGCCTTACCTGTAGGTGCCACTAACATCTTTTTCAGAACACTTAATTTCTTTGTTGTCTTTCTATTTTGTCCATCCATTTCAGGATTGCTTTCATTAACTTTTAGTAACAGCTGATGATCACCACATATTTCACAACACCAGAACCACAGCAATGTTCAATTCAATGATCTGCCCTCACTTCTTCCATACATCACCCTAATTCTTAGCCTTGTATATATATTACTCCATTGACTCAGTTTTCAAGGCCAAGCCTTTAAAAGATGAATATTCAACATAATGCTATTATTTTTGATACCAGCTTGATTTCAGTGTGCTGAGACCACCAGCTCCCAGAGTAAACATTACTGTTCTTTTATTCCCCGGATCCCCTGTATATTTATACAGATATTTGCTGATTGCCTTTTCTGAGGCTGTAAAATTTTGGAACATGAACTGCACCACTGCAGTTTGCCTCAGGAAAAGCAGAATTAGGTGCTACAATAACACCAATATTTCCTTGTAATTGCTGGCATGGCATTTTCATATGGTTTCTGGGATTTTTGGTGTGTACTTCTCTTACAAATTAAACAAACAAACAAACAAATTAAAAACAAGGCTGGGGAAAACAAACAAATATCAGACTAAACACTGAGGAGTTTCACCATCCTGAGCTAGGACTTAAAGGTCAACCTGAGTCACACTATTCAAAACAGTCATAGCAGTATAGTCTAAATCAGGAGCACTGTTTTCATATTATAACTTTGAATTATTTTTCCAGTATTACTTTAAAAAATGTAATTCAGTTTTAATTTTACAAGCCAAAATTTTTTTGAAGTGTAATATGTATTTTTCTAGAATCTTTCAAAATTATCCTTTACGACCAGTGATTTTTTGTTTTGATTAATTCAGTTTACCAAGAAAAACATCTTGATAAAAAAATTCCTAAACCAGCTCAAGTAAGAAGTCATTTTTCAAAATAAGCTTTTGTCTTCCTGACAGCATCCTCCAAGCGGTAGTAGGAATTCTTAAAATTAACAGAAGGTGTATGCAGAGGAGGTAGGAAGTTTGGAAAGAGTGCTCCAAATGCCAGATCTATCATCTGTATTATCAATATGTCAGATCTGGTGCATATGAAGATGCATTTCTGTGCAATGAATATCCCTCATGATATATGATTCCCGAGGTCGTGCTGAAAATGTGATGATGTGTCCATTTAAGACTGAAGGAATGTCCTGAGTAAGAAGCAAAACAGGATCATGAGCTGCAGCAGCCCCATGCAGGGGAGGGAAGCACCTATTTACTACACTTTTAATGAGTTGCAGTGTGAAGTTAAAAATAAAAACAGCAAGGAGAAGAGTGCATCTTCAAGGAGTGAAGAGACAGCAAATGTGTCAGCTCAGGAAGCTCCAAGGCCAGGAGAGCTCTAGAAGACAGGGCTGTTTCTCTTTGCTTCTCCCAAAATAGATCCACTCAGGCCACGCCTAATGGCTGAGTTGGAGCCTGGGCTTCCATGAGAAAGACAGGTCATAGAAATCCTAAAAAGTTAGGAAGAAAGACTGATGTCTATATCTAGCATAGATCTATGTCTTATATCTAACTGACTGTTAGATGTAAGTGCAAAGTATTTTTCAACTTTTTTTCCCAGGTTTTATAATCACAGAAATACTGCATGATTGGAAGGTTACCCCCAAAAGTGGACAAAATAAAGCCCCAATAAATATGGATATTTAGCATCCATTTCCCAGCACATTGCAAAGCTCAGCTTGGGGATTGGCAGTGGTGTATCAGGGCAGACTGGGAAAGCCTCAGTTAATGCACTGATATGCCTCCAGCAGCAGACAGAAGGTGGAACATATTGTGTATGTTTCATCAGACACGTATTGTGACTATCTCCTTGGCTCTCCCTTTTTGATCTACACCTTAGGATCTCGTGAACACGTAGGTGTGAGAAAACTCTTGTATTGCCATCATCCCTAGAGCCAGTCAATAGCTTTCCTTGTTAGCTGCTCAGACAAATACTAGGAAGAGTTGAAGGAGGTGCTGGCAGTTGAGGAAATTTTCACACCGCAGTGAAACACGAATGTATCTCTCCTAACACCTTCTGTGCCACTCCTTTTCCTCTGCAGGATTTCTACTTCCATTTGATGCCCTGCAACTGGGCCCTTGCCATATGACCACCAAGGCGAGAGGCTGGTGGGAACAATTTCATCCGATCTACCCAAAAAGTCCTTCATGTCCCAGGTGTTTTTCCTGGATGCCAAGAGGCAAAAAACCAGGACACTTAAAGACAGAACTTATCAATCACTTCACTAGGAACTCCCCAAACTCCAAAACGCCTATTAATTATCATAAAACCATCCCGTGTGAAAACACACTCCTCTACCTCACCTACTCAGAGAACTCTCATCCTGGCATCTCTTCCATCTTCCCCTTCAGCTTTGTTTACATCCTCTGAGATTTGCATTCTTTCTTTAGCCCATGCAAAGCAAGAGATATTCCTGGCATGTGTGTGCATTGCCATGGTTACCTAGTTCATCTGCAGCAGGTTGGTCCATGACCTGGCACCGCAGCTCCAGGAACAAATTCCTCCCTTGTCCACCGCTTCTCAACCTCTCCAGCTGCAGCTGTTCTTTTGGAAAATCTCAATGCAAGCAACAGTGGGGTACCCAAAACAAACTCTCCCAAAGTCTTTAGCACATTTTTTCACTATACAGTGTCTCTAAGTGTGTTTTTTGGCAGGCCCAATCCTTGAAAAATTCCAGACAATTTTTCCAGCAAGCGGTCATCAATAGCACACCTGCACATTTGACCTGCTGCATTTTATTTGAGGGCAGAGTATTTACTTGAAAATTTGAACTTGGAAATTTAGCTCAAAAGCACACTCATGAGAACACTTGTGACCACACAACTGAGTCTGTCCGGGAAGAACAAAGGTTTGGGGCACAACAATAAGGACCAAGAAGTCCTTAAAAAGGGTCTCAGCTGGATGGGGGACAAACAGCTCCCTCCTAGAAGAGGACTTTGGGTTACTTTGGTGTCACAAATTTTGCAGTACAAATTGAATTAACTGTGAGACCTACTGAGATATTCAGCAAGTCAGACATCACTCCTAAATGAGTGCTCTCAATATCAAATGAGGTATAAACAACAAAATATTGATAAAATATAATGAAAACAAATTTCAATCCAGGCAGAAGGCATATGTATTTCCACAACTGGCTCAAATTTTCACAGAAACAGAGCTTATTAACTTTCTTTTTTAAGCAATGTCACTCTCACTGTTTTTTTCTCCAGGCAATATTTATAACAAAATAGATACATAAACTGTTTTGAAGAATTTCTGCTCACATCATGTATATCTTCCCACAATTAATGTTTCTAATATTAATACCAAAGCTGACCTATTTAAATAAACTTAAAGCAATGATGTAATATCTGGAAATGGTACACTAAATATGTGTACCATACAATGTCAAGGCAAACACAGATGTATCTTATGGTGATTCTGAGAACACAAATACCAATGAATCTCTGCAAAGAAACCAAAAGCTGGTAAAATTCGAAATGGCTTTGTAATTATATAGTTATGTAGAATAAAGTGAAGTTCTCCAGACTTGATTTAGCATGGCTGAAACAGAGTGGGTAATTTGTCTGCATCTCAACAGCAAAAAATCCCCAGTAAAATGAAAAATGACCACCAAAATGACACCTACCTTTTCCATTTATTGTTAATGCTGATGCAATTGTGGCTGTTACTGGCACTGGCAATTGTGGCACTAATGGATGAATCCTTGGTCGGCTCCCCATCCTAGCACGCTCTGCACCAGGTCCTAACAAAGCTCCCACAGGTTTTTCTGCTGCTACTTCTGGTGCTACTGAGTCATCTTGATCCTGCTCTATATGGTCCATTTTATCTGGGCTTTCATTCTGGAAGCCATCAACTGCTGTCCGGCTCTTAATTGGACTTTTGGGCACTAGGATTTTAATACCTGATTTTGCAAGGTCCATATTTTTACGTCCAGAAAGCGAAGGTGAATTGTTTTTCCGAAACTTCTGTGTGGCAGAAAAAAGTTGACTATTTTTTGACTCGTGTTCTTTAGGCATAACTAAAGATTTAGATGTCTTTGAAAAAGAGCTATTGGTAGATCTAGAAATTTGTTTCCTGGCGTTATTTGGAGAGGTCCTGTTTGTCCTGGTTAATGTGCTTTCTTTCTGCTTTTCGTTGTGGCGTCTGTTAAATTCATGTATATATTCCTCACAATTGACAAGGTGCTGTTCTGGCTCCCAAGTATCATCTTCACTGTCGTATCCTTTCCATCGCACCAAATACTCTGTTTTGCCTTTTTTGTTTTTCCTCTTGTCAACAATTCTCTCTACCTGTTAAAAAGCAAAAACAGGCATTAGGAATGGGCAGATATACAACTCAAGAGAGTGACCAGCATGTAAATAATTTGTTAAGTGTAGACAGATTATAAAACAGTGTTGTAGTTTTGTAATTCTGTACTGTAGCTCTATAGTATTAGTCTTTCACTGCTGATGGGAAATCCCTTCCTTTAAACTTCAGATTGTTACTTTTATCTCAAAAAACATGTTCTAGAATACCAGAATTGCTCTTCACTAAGTATTTTGCAAGCACAAGAATCCAGCACTGGCCTCGGAGAAGCTCTGAACCAACTTCAATGTGGACAAGATTTCCCTCTCTCAATATAGAAGTAGTGTTTAAATATGCTGTATAAATACAGTGTGTTTACATTACCAAACTTATCAATTTGATATTGTTTGAATAATTTGCTTGCTTAGCATAAGGCATGTGAGAATCTCTTAGTTACAGTGAGCTAACCTTTAGCTACCAGGGACAATGCAGAACAGCTTAAGAGGTAAATTCAGATGATTTTTTTAGAGGCTTCCTGTGAAAACAGAGAATTTGTTTTTGCCAGAGCCTTTGATACACATACTTGAACAAATTACCATGCCTCACTTATCTGCAAACAGAGGTGATATTTATGTCACAACTATTAAGCATGCACATTCTACAACTGCATGTGGGACCCATAGGCTGGAGGAATTCAGGCACTGGGGTAAAGCAGGCAGGGCAGACAGCAGCAGCTGCAGGGACAGAGGCTCATACCTCGGACTAAAACTTATGCCAATCATGCTAATCCTGTGGAAAGTGAATTCTTTTACGGAAAACGATATAAGTGCAAGGCTAGTCTTAAGGTTTCCCCTTTTAATTTCATTTTTCCTACCCAGGCTAATTCTTTTGGTAAATCCTCCATCGCACTTCATTTCAGTTATAGGACTGATATAGCCCTTTTACTCATCTCTCTCTTCTTTTTGGTAATAAAAAAGGCAGGTATTTGGGGTTTGGGACTATTACTTATTAACTTAACTCCAGCCCTTCATGAACAAAGACCATGCATAGAAGCCAAGATCACACCTACCTAGAAGAACCTCTGAAGAAAGAGTGACATTTACCAGTGGCATTAACCAAATGGAATGTCTACAGAACAGTTTAGAAGGATGGGAGGAAAATACAAGTATGTATGTTGCACATATAAACAATGTACATATATGATATATGATCCATTACCAAATCACAAGACTGCTGGCAACAGATTTTCTTAAGAGTGCATCTCAGTTTTACACGCGGCATGCTCTCATAATGTACCGCCTGGTTTTCAACAGTAAGGTTAAATGATTACTATTATTACAATCTCAGCAGCAATATAAGGACATACCCTACATACCTACAACTGCATGTGATACCCTGCAGGTGTTGTACTGTGTCATCAGGATGTTGCTCAGCTCTGTCTGTATAGGTCTTAAAAAAACTCAACCAAATCAACAACACAAAAATAAGCATCAAATACAAACAAGTTTCACCTTTGCCTTGTTAATCAGTTCAATGCATTCTACAGAGAGACGTAATATAAATTGTCCAAATTTTATTTAAAATCTTAAAATACATTAAAACTATTTTTATTCTGATTATTTAACTTTTTAGTAGTTACTGGGATTAAAAACATGCAGTTAGAAAAATGAAACTTGTTTTTCCATGAAGCTATTTAAACAGATCTTAAAAGAAAATGCAACTCTGAGAGCTGAAGAAAAGTCATGGCAAAGAAACATGCCCTCAATTTTTTCTTAGTAGAGACCAAGTAAAAAGACCTTCAAAGATTAAGTCAGAAATGTTAAATTAAAAACTAAGAACAAACTAATGAGTCAAACTTCCTATCTTGTCAAAAAAGCAGTTACTGCTAGTCTTGCTTATCCTCTCTGCCTCTCTTGACTTCTAAAATAGACTTTAAGGGCACGATTCTCAGAGAAAGACTACTACTACCAAGGTATTTTTATTCTCTAGTACAAAATTTTTGTAATGCACAGCATCAATTATTAAGCACAAAGGTCTACCAATGTCTTTCAGTACTGAAAGGCCAACCATTAAGGACATGCCCTTTTCAAGTAGGAAGCCATCCCTCTCATCCAAAAAACCTGGTATCTTGCAGAGGTAACAGATGAACTCTAGAACAGGAGACAGAAAAATCCATTCTTAACCTGATGATTTATGGAGCAAGCAGAAATGCATAAAGAAAACAGTTATATTTAGCGGTATTGTCCAAGTCTGCAACAAAACCTACTTTGACATTGCTCCTTTTGATTAAAAAGATTTTTTTCATAACCTTTTATTTTTTTCTTGAATACATTTTTGTTCAGCACAAAATTTACAGCCATTAACCTGTGATACACAATTTATCATGCAGCTTCAGAGCTTTAGTGAGGGACTTCTTTTATTTTGGATTGATCCAGTTTGGTTAGTCTGGCTCCCCTAGAAGCACTTGAGAAACTGCTCAGGAATATTCTGCCTCAATACTTTTGCTGATGATAACAGCTACATAAGTGTTTCTCATCCAGAGCTGGGAGCAAGATGCATCCTTTGCCATAATCACACTAGAAATGCTGACTAGTACTTTGTTAAAACAACCATTTCTACAGTGTCCCATGCCCTGCGCCATGGGGTAGTACTTATTTTTAGAGATTAAAAGGTTCTGTACTGCAGGATTTGCCATTAATGGTTAGTTTTCAAGTGTTGTAGAATAATCACAACAAAAGACAAAATAACATAAAAAAAGATAAAACAGGTGTGAGGAAAAGTTATCAGGCAAACTACCTGGGTGGCAAAAAAATAACATCACCCAGTTTATTTTAGCATGCTAAGTTATCACTTTCCCCACCTGGCGGGTACTGATCAATGACACTCAAAAACTCAGGCAGCAGAAGAACTAACAGAAAAACAATGAGCTGCTCAGAGGTATAACCCAACACTGAAACACACAAATTATAATCCCACCATCACAACTATACCTGAGATTTCCCATCTGTAAAATGGTAAATTTCCCTTCCTTCCATGAATGTGGTAAAATTGGTTCATACTTGCTCTCCCTCGAGAATTTTAATTGCTTTTATTAGCAAATTTTATAGAACTTACACTCAAAAAATTCCCAACAAATGAACAGAAAACCAAACAAAAGCAATATATGGTTGCAGGCTGAAGTGCTGTCTGGCTACAGCTGCACCAGGTGAAAAGGCAACACTGCAACTCCTCCTCCCTGTCCTCCTGGGCAGAGACAACAGCTCCTCCCCATCTCTCAGCACAACTACTTCTGTAATTATTCCCTAATGCAGTTCTGTCAAAGTGACCTGGTTTAGATATTAAGAATACCTGAGTTAATGTAGGCATCCTGAAATAACTGGTTTGGAGAGCAGCCACGTATGCGGTATTTTCTGACACATCTAAGAGGACTGCAACTTTCAGCAGAGGACAACAAATACCTATAGGCTGGGCTGGTCCAGTAACCTTGTTGTCAGGAAAAGGGCATGCATTCTTAACCCCTGATGAAAGCTCTTTAGTTCAGGTAAATAAAAGTAAGCATGAAATTCAAAAGAATATTCTCAATCTAAAGCATTATTTGGGTACATTTGTGAACTTGATGTAAGGCATGCTCTCAGTCATTGTACATGTATATATATTAAAAAGATCATACTTTGAACATTTGAAGAAATTAAAGGTACATCTGTCAGAGGGTGGGAAGACAACAAAAAAACAGACCAAAATAAACACATGTGGGCATGTAAATATTCAATGAGCATTGCCTTGTTTATAATAAATCCATTGTGTATTCCCATCATGTTCCTTTCTGTCCTCACATTCATGTCAGGCTAAATTAATTTAAAGTTTGCAGAACAGAATTTATTTGACTTCATACTCTATCTGTTGTCTGTAAAATATAGGAGAAGGTCTTGCTCTGTTAGCTGAAGGTTATGTTTATGTTACTGTTTTTGTTCAGAACAGTAGTACAATTTGGAAGCAGATTCTTCCATCCTCTGCACTATTCCTGCTTACTGTGGAATGCTTTTATTCACAGATCAGTTTGGGTATACAGGATATGGATTCTTTATGGAGAAATACAAACTGGAAACAGAAATGTACCAAAGCATCTGTCACACTTCAACCTCTAAGGGGGCACACCGATCCAAGCAAGCAACACCTCTGAACAGTTTCAATACATGTAGTGGCACGGATATTTGATCCTGAGAGGCTCCACTAAATCTAGTCCAAAATAAAAGTGCTGCACAGCAGAATATGTAGAGGTGGGGGTCACAGCACCAACTGCTTCAGTCTACTGATTTTCTCCACTTGAGCCAAATTACTATTGGAGCTATTCCCCAAGTCAGAGACAGAAAGCTAGAATAAATGCAAGTCTTACATGACATATGTATGCACTACAAGTGAACAGTCACCATTTCTTAAACTGGAAACTATTTCATACACAAATGAGACCTAAATGATCCCCCATAAGCAATCAGCAATGTTTAACAAGTGGTTGTATCTTCCATTTATTAAAATCTTGAAGAAGTCAACAATAAACAGTACTCAAATACTTCTTATTGTAAATAAAATAAATGCATTCTACATTAAAAAAATCAACTAATAACAGCAGCATACCACACAAAAACCATTAAGTGCCATGTTTTGCCTAAAGTAGTTTTGGGAAAACAGTTATTCAAAAAGTTATTTGTTGATGACACCAAAACACACCTGAAGGTCTGTAAAATGTGCACTAAAATCTTAAATGTACACATTCCATTAGAAAATACGTAATTTCTCATAGAATGACTTAAGGCCAAGTCAGAGTACTGCTCACTGCAGTTAACAACAGTAGGAAAATTTGAGCAACAGCTTGACACATACACTTAGAATATCAAAATCTGTATCAAAAATAATATTGTATGGTTTAAGTTCAAACAGCATCATTAAAAACTGCACCAGGATATAATACAGATCCAAGAGCTCATCTTCACTGCAGCTCCATGTTGCTCCATTGACAGGAGCCTGGGAGAGCACACATAAGCCTGCTGCCACATGCTCCCAGAGCTGACTGATTTGATTAGCAGAACAGACTGATTGGATTAGCAGTCGATGAATTGCTGTAAACTGAGCTGCTGCATCCTTATGGCATGACTGACCAGAGTGTCTGTACAGCACAGCACTGGCCATAGTGAGGGCTGTATTACATATATATTGTTCTGGAAGCCAGAGCTGTACAAAAGAAATGTGGATCAGATGTGGGCAGATTATTGCCTTTCTGTCAAATTAGCCACAGCAGTTGTTGCAGCTTTTGTGACAGCTCTGTGATGAGGGATGAACCTGATCTGGCCCAAGGCCTGACAATACAGTCTACCAACTCGACTGTCTTCAGGCAATCAGGACCAGCAGGATGAGCTCATACAGGATCATCACTTTGCAGCCCACAGCCACTCCCAGCCTCCTTTGGAGGCAGCAGTGTGTGCAGTGAGGTTGGAACACATTCATGTCTATGAGCAGGAGTCCCATAAGGGACTAACGCACTTTCTGTGGTCCTTCATGCTAGCAAGTGCAATAAAGAGAACTGCATAGCTCAGCCCTCCTTTCAAAAATTAAACAGCTGTGCTAAAACAAATATTAAGATTTCTCTTTTTCCCAAGCTCTATTTCAATCAAAGGCAGCCCATTCCTTTAGGATTCCTGGACACAAGTCATGCAAGAGCTAACTTTGAGGTAACATTCAATTAATATAGTTGCCTGAGGGTTATAATTCACATTTTAATTCACCCTCTATATAATATAAATTTCTAATCAAGTTGCCTATAAAATTACAATTGTCCCAGTGAAGCTCATTATTTATCATCAGCTTTAAGTTTTACATCCTTTCATAGTCTTAGCAAAGACAATAGACAAAATAGATTCATTACAGCATTCTCATTAACGCCGTGATTCCAGGGAATCACTGCTATAGTGCATGCCATGCCTGGCTGCACAGCCATCTCTTGAAAAAGTATTTCAAAAAGTTTTACCTCAAACCTACATGAAACAAACTAAATCACGTATGTGCAACTCCTTTATGACTCATTCAAAAGTGCAGATGACAATCAGAAAGCAGATCTTTGTAAGAAGCCTTTTCCATACAGGACATCAGGGAAACGGGTGTGGAGGGAGGAGCTGTGACAAAGTCGCTTTGCTTTAGAGAATTTACTCCCTTGATAAAAAGCTTGCCTGAGATTTACTTCCTCAGAAGTCACCGCCAATGATTGATGCTAAACTGTCAGCATCACAGACCTTTCCAGATATAATTTACAGAGAAATAGTTACAGCAGTTGTGATGCAAGTTACAGCCTACTGCAGAAATCATCAGCTGCTTTACCCTAATTGTAGTCACCTAGCTATTGCAAGAATGGCTAGAAAATCTTAATCTCAATTTATCAACTCACTGTTCACAACAATTCTAACCTTTTATTTACACTAAGTTAAGACAGGCATTTTCTGCTTTGCACACAAGCAGAATGAAAATCCATGCAAAGCTGTTAATATCTGTACAAACATAATATAAACAAACACCTGCAACAATGGATTCTTACCAAACATACGTTTTCCTCTTTTTGAAATAAGAACAAGTAGCATCAAATAGGCTTATTATCTTAAATGGAAAAGGTCCTAATCAGAAAAAACTAGTAAAAACCACTAGCACTGGATTGGCAGTCAAAGCCATTACATAAGTATTACTATGCTATTAAGTTACTAAAAATTTTATCATTACTAGAAGATTTCAGCATCACCCACATACAAAATGCCAAAGGAAATTCTTCCCATATTCAATTCATTTGTGAAAGCCACATGTCAGGAGACAAATCCTGGATATTTTTTTCCTGGAGGTAAAATATTATTTCTGCACTTGCCAAATTCTCTTGCTTATATCTCTCCACTGCAGTAAAAAAAGTGAAGGTCCAAAACTTGGCGCTACCAATGTTTTGTTAAATAAAAAAATATAGAAAACAGAAATGCATACTTACGATTGGCAACTCTGGCAACATGAAAGGAAAAACTCTCACCCAAAGATGCCCATATTTTGGGTGTGATAAATTGTGAAAATGTAGAAATTATCTAAAGCTGCCTCACAGTTTCAACAGCTTCACTACTATTTACTTAAAGGATAAGGCCAACAAAAATATTTTCACTTTGTCTTTCAGTGAGAATAATACAGAGCAGAAGATAAAGAATTTGTCCATATTAAGCATCAGGACAACAGACTTACTTCCAAAGCAGGACAAACTGGACCTTCAACAGTGCTCAAGTACAAATCACTGACAAAGATTCAAAATATTTTACCTATAAAGAGTGTCCTAAGCAGAGAGTAGGTCACAGCAAAACTGCACTCCAAGTCCTCTCTAACATAGCTAAGCAAACTTCAGAAATGGGAATTTTAACAAGAAAGAGGAGCAGAAGAAAGAAAATCATAGGATGGGTGAACTTGGTATGTTGTAGACAATTTATCAAATTTCATTTAATTCTACTACAGTTTCATCTACTAACACCAAACAAGGCTTTTCAGCGCCTACTGCCCACAGAAGCAGCAGTGACAAATCTGCTACTGTAGATTAGATGTACTGTAGACCTGACCAAACCACAGTAAGAAGCGACACAGACCTCAGCTCTCAGAAGCTTATTCAGTAGCAGTTTCTTTTTCCTTTTTCTTCTTAGAGATCCTAGGATGCTAGTTTTACAAAGCAAGAGCTTTCTCTGGAATCATTCCATCCAGGATGGCACAATACATACTTAGAGCCTCCAAACTGGCTCCTCTCACTCTTGCATCAAACGCTTATTTCCGTAAGAAATAAAGCTCCTGGATACAGGACCATGGCTAAATTTTTGTTTTAAAATACAAAGATGCCAAACAATTCTAGATCACAGTTAAGAACAATATTATTTTCTGACTCCTTCTGTACTCCTTATCTCAATCCCAACATGTCATAGAGGAATGTGTGTCCCTGCTCACTCTGCCTGCAATAGGACTTCTCTCAATACTTAATCTAGAAAAGCTGGTGATACAGAACTTCCCCCTAATTAATCAACCTCAGTGCTTGCACAGCTGTCATTTCTTTAAGAGTTTTATTAGTAGATGACCTATTTTTTCCAGATGAAAAAAGGTATTTCTCCCTTTTGGGTCTCAAGTCCCTCCATCTCTCCATCTTTAGTCTAAACTTAAACTCATTTCTTATTTAATGTCACTGCAGCTTCCACGACTACACTCTGCCATTCACTTTTGTAACCAGCATGTGGGGTACAAATAAAGCTGTAGGATCGCTGGTAACTCTGATTGGCAAAGATTCTTCCAATTTTCAAGGTTTGAATGTTTTCAACTTTCAAATTTAAAGTTTACTCGTAAAAACAGGTTTTACAATGTTTGTCCATTGTGTACCTTCCTAATAACAACAACAAAAGAGACTCAGAGTACAAACAAGTAACTTCATGATTTTCACACATAATTAGCTTTTTACTAGGCCTGCACACTGCACATGAGTAGTACAGGTTCTGCAATAAGGTATGTATTCAAATGACTTTCTTGTTTCACCAGTATTTGTAACTTCCTAAGCTTTATCCTTCAAACATGTCAGTAAGAAATAAAACTACCTGACACCACATCACTGGTTTTAACACACATATACCTCCTGCTGGTGTAATTTGCATGAAGATACATTCCAAATAATTACCATTTTCCTGAAATGCATCTAATGCCTACATACATTTCAACATCAAATCACTAATTATTCAACCTAACTACATTGATATTAAAACTCCTGAATCAAAGGGATTGATGACTAAGATTGGATTTTGTTATCTTTCAAAAATATGTACTGTCTTAAACTCTGTTACTTACTGATCCTATCCACCATCAGTTCATACTGATACTGATGCATACCAAGAGTAACAGACACTAGGTTTTAATCTGATTACTCTGATGCTGGTCATTAAACATCTCCCAAAATCCCTCATGCTTTGGCAAGGAGAACAAAGCAGAAAAAGCAAAGCGTTTTAGGCTTGGAAGATGTCAGCTTCATTAATAGCAACTTTTGTTGAGGTAATTAAACTCTTCTTTCAATAACTCATTTTTTTTTAGAAGCTGGGGAGCTACAACTTCTCTATTACATGGTTAACATGAATTTCTGAAGCAATATATGTATAAAAACCTTCTCCATAAGCATCTTCTATTTCGTGTAATCTGGAATGAAGTAGGATAAGGAAAAAAACATGCAGTTTCCAGAACTGGGTAACAAAATATTTTAAAAGGTTAGTTTTTACTCAAACAAATTCTTCTTGAACATTATTTTTCTCCAGAAAGCATCACCTCAACAGTGGCAGTAGCATGAAATAGCCAATGAACTCTTGAAAAAACACTTAAAAATTGTGCCCTTTAAGGTACAACACAGATACTAAAGCAACCTGAACTATTTGTACTGCAGATTTTGCCACTGCTCTTTAAAGTGTGTGAATAGCCAGTGCTTCTTCCTAGAAAAGGACCACAACTGAAATCTCCACTTAGGCAGAAATGATACAGCACTACAACTTGCCAAAGTCCCTCCTTCAAGAGCAAAGGAAGCAAGAGTTACCTTCTACAAGCACAAATGTCCTCCTCTTTCTTCATTCCAGTCTTCCCCTCTGCACAGATGTCATATAAGATAAGGTGCCAGTTTTCTATTATAACTACAAAAATATGGTGAACAAACTATCATGTGCTTTTTGCAGAGGAAGAACTTTATATTACTGTATTTTCCTTCAGATACAGATACCATATTGGCTTTTGATGTATCCTTACCCACCTGCTGGACTTCTTTTGTTCTTTGGAAAATGATAAAATCATCTCTCATGCCATCTCCTTCACTTTTGGTTGCTTTTTATTCCTTTCCCTGTATCACTGTGTGACTCTGATATTGCTATTTGCAGTGCTTTTCCTAATCCCAAATCAGGATTTGCTCTCCAAAATATGCCTTGAGGATTATCTTCCTAATAATTTTACACTGTAATGTAGGTGTGTAATGGGTATAAAGGGTATATTAAACCCTTACTCGTTTCTCCAGATTCAACACCGAAGTAATTTGCAAAACACTCTGTAAAACAACAGTTATTTAAAAAAAAATATTAAAAATCATCATGTTTACTTCAATCTATGGAGCTGTTTGTAGTAGCTTGTAGTAGAGCAACTATTCAAAACAGGATTTATTATACAGAAAGTATTGCAATTCAGACTCAAACTTTTCTTTTTGTCTTGGTTATTTCACTGATAAATCTCAAATTATTCTATAGTGTAGAGTATAAACTACTGTTGCACCTCCTTGTTTATGAAATAGACAAATTCACTAATTTGAAGTGTGCATGAAGAATCAAGACTTAGGCATGTAACACACTGGCATCTGTCTTCCCCTCTACTATGTCTTTTCATATCTAAAGACAGTTTAAATATGGTCTGTAATTGTGAACACCTTTTTAATCAAGAGCTGTTTCTTTATATATAAGACCCCAGCCACATTGCACTTTCTCCATCCAAAATCCCCTGATATTCAAAGTTATACCACAAAGAGAATGTAAAAATTTATGTAACATTATCTTCACATTGCAATATAAGCATTATTTACAGTTGCCTGCACTGAGAAACAGTCAGCACAGCCCAGTGTCACCAGTGGAGACAGAGCTACCCTTCAGAAACAGCTACTGCCTCACAAAACCTCTTTCTTACATAAGAAATGCCAGTCAGTTTCTTTGCACAAAGAAGTCCTCAAATGCACGGTATGCTCAGCCAAGGTTGAGTTGGTTGGTCTTCTAACCTTCTAACCTTGGTAATCCCTGCCTCCATAAAATAAACATTATTTATTTAGAGGCAAGTTTTCACATTATAAGAATATGGCATGACAGTTATTTTTTCATAACTCAGTTCCAGTAACATTGAAATATAAAAGTGTATTTTGCTTTCTTTAAAATTTGCCTGCAAGGACAGGTGAGAGCTCCTTTTTTTTCTATACAATTGTCTTTATGCTTAGCCTTATTACAGTGTATTCAAAGAATTTATGCTGCAAATTCCTCGTCAAGTGTCCATCTGTTTATAGAAATAGTCACATTTTAAAAACATTTGAAATTCAGAATCTTCATTAAAACAGATACTTTCCCTTTCATCAGGTGCTGCTAATTAATCTAGTAATTTTTGTCAATGCCCAGTACCATCTGTAAATTCAAAATAGCTACTGATTAACTTGAATATATTTTAAAGAATGACTTTAAAAAATATGTTGGTATAAGAGGTCTTCTGTGATCACTTTGGATAGCATTTTAAATACTTTAGCACCATAGTATACTCAGCACAGGATTTCATTTATCTCTTTGGTTACTAAAAATTAAACTAAATTAATTCATATTGTTTCCATTACAGGAGTGGTATAGAGAACAGAATTTAGTCTCTAAAACAAATGCACAGATTTAGATGCAATACAAAGCACTAATCTCTGTGTAAAGGTATTTCCTGTAAACTGTGTCCAGACTACTGCACTTTATGATGTAGCTCATGAGACTGCATCTTCCACACCTTGCTACTTGAGTAACCCAAAAATTCAGATTTTTCCTTGCTATTCTTAGAATTACAGATCAGTCACCAAAATATGGATATATGGACAGACCATTCAGTGGATAAAGCATTGGCAGGAGAGCCACATGCAAAGAGTTGCAGTCAATGGCTCGAGGTCCATGCGGTGTCCCTGAGGGGTCGGTCCTGGCGTTGGTCCTGCTGGTCGATATCTTTGTCATGGGCAGTGGGATCAAGGGCACCCTCAGCAAGTTTGCTGATGACACTGAGCTGTGTGGAGTGGTCAACATGCTGGAGGGAAGGGATGGCATCCAGAGGGTCTGGACAGGCTGGAGAGCTGGGCCTGTGCCAACCTGATGAGGTTCAACAAAACAACGTGCAGGGTCCTACACACATGTCAGGGCAATCCCAGGAACACCCACAGGTCGGGCAGAGAAGTGTTTGGGAGCAGCCCTGTGGAAAAGAACTTGGTGGGGGGCAGCTGACAAAAAACTCGACATGAGCTGGCAGTGTGCAGTCACAGCCCAGAAAGCCAGTGGTGCCCTGGGCTGCACCCAAAGGAGACTGCCTGAAAGGCTGCTGGAGGTGATTCTTCTACACTACTCTGCTCTCATGAGCCTCCACCTGGAACACTGGGTACAGTTCTGGGGCCCTCAACATAAGGATATGGAACTGTTGGAGCAAGTCCAGAGGAAGGCCACAAAGTCGGTAAGAGGACTGGAGTAGGTAAAAAAACAGGCTGAGGTTATCACAGAATATCCTCAGCTGGAAGAGCCATCAAATCCAACTACTGGTCCTGCACAGCACCAACCCCAAGGCTCACACCATGAGCCTGAGAGCATTGTCAGTATGCTTCTTGAACTCTACCAGGTTTGGGGCTGTGACCACTTCCCTGAGGAGCTCATACCAGTGTCCAGCCATCCTCTGAGTGAAGAAAATTTTTGTAATATCCAACCTAAACCCCCCCTGGCACAACTTCAGGCCATTCCTGTCACTGGGCACCACAGGGAAATGTCTGTCCCTTCTCTTCCCCTTGTAAGGAAGCTGTAGACTGCTGTGAGATCTCCCCGCAGACTCCTCCAGGATGAACAGACCCAGTGGTCTCAGCCACTCTTCACATGGCTTTCCCTCTAGATCCTCAAAAATCTTGATTGATGAGAGTTCAGCCTGGAGAAGAGAAGGTTGCTTGGAGACCTCACAGCAGCCTTCCAGTATGTAAAAAGGCCCTACAGGGAAGCCAGAGAGGGACTGTAGGTAGAAGGAGAAATTGATACAAACTGAAAGAAGAGAAATTTGAAAGAAGAGATATACAGAAGAAATTCTTTACTGCGAGGGTGGTGAAGCAATGAAACAGGCTGCCCAGAGAAGTTGTGGAATCCCTGTTCCTGGAAGTGTTTGTGACCAGGCTGGTAGGGCTTTGGGCAGCCTGGTCTAGTGAGGGAACCCCCATGGCTACAAGATGATCTTTAAGGTTCCTCTGAAAGGAAATTATTTTATGATTCCACTTATATCACTGATTAACTTCAATTTTCATTTTAAAGCTATGCTTTTTATAATATTGAGTGAGATTAGCCATGCCATCAATGGGAAATAGATTTTTTTAGCTCAAATAAAACAGTTAAGTGTTAGGTAAAGTTAAATACTCTTTAATAGGTCTTTCAACTTTTTTCTTTAAAAAAGTGTTTTTCTCCTAATTTTTCTGTCTTTTAGGACATGGTAGTAATGTATGAACATTATTTCTGGGGGAATGTAATATTTATTTAGGGCTTTTTCCCTTGAACAGAAAAGGTCTTAAAAAAATCCACCTTCCTAATTTTCATACTTATAATCCATGACAACAAACATCTTTGTTTCATATTGTGTTGAATCTGGTACAATTTGGCTCTGTTACTGTGAGGAACATAGCCGATTCCTTCCTTTTCCAAAAAGTAGCAATGTTACAAGTTAAACTGGTGAATGAATCTCCCTAAACTTAAATACATCCAAATGGCTTTGGCTTCCAGCTGGTTTATTGTATAATCACCCACTTATGTGATGCAAGTGAGACAGAGTAGAGAAAAAAGGAAGTTGAGATACAGAAGTGGTAAGTTTTTCTGGAATAATATAATGTGGAATTATGATGAAAATTGATGCAGTTCCATAGCAGCATGGTTTATATGGATTTGTCATGAACAGAAAGGAAATTTAGCCCCAGGTGTCTTAATATGAAAAACACCCTAGAGGTGAGGGAGTTGCCTGAAGGAATGCATTATTTTTAGAGATTGCTTTAAAGACTGAATACTAAGTTTATATGCATGAAAATAATTACAAATTGTATATAAGTATCATATATAATTAAATGCATAATTAAGAATTCTTAAAGACTAATTAATTACATTTTAAATGCACTGGGAAGTGTGTGAATTAAAACCTTTTAATTTCTTCCCTGCCTGTTGTCCTTTATTCCTTGTTTTTAAAATGTCTTCAATTGCATGAGCATTAGAGTTTTGAAAAGTCACTCACCTTCAAAAACATTTCTACCCAAAGTCTTTAACTGTTTGTTTTATGACATGAATCTTTTCACAGTAATCAAGTACAATGTGATGTCAAAACAAAGGATTAGGACCTTATTTCTAACTCTATATATTCCTCATGTTGACTACTGCATATTTAAAGAAGCCTTGCTTTCTAACAACTAAAGCATAAAATAAGTAAAAATTAAACCATTCCAATCCAGAAAACAAATAAACAAAAAAAAAAAAAAAAATTAGTTTTTGCCATAAACACAGGAAGATTAAAGTAAAAAGTTTTATTTTTGGTCTACAGATGCAATGTCATTTTAACTTGCCATCTCACATTTAGAAATAATTATTCAAGGGCCAAAGTGGAATCTTCATTCAGAGTTCTGTTTCACAAAGAAAAACAATGCATAACTGCTTCCAAACTAGAAAAGCATTTAAGTCAAGCTTTTAAAAAAATTTTAAATCTAGATACTAAGATGTCAATTTCTGAAACAAATTAATTCTTCTGACAGTTCCATAACTCTGTGACATTTCACAGAAGGGAGGAAAAAAGGAAGTGAAACAGACAACTCTTTAATTCTAAAGAATAAAGTTACTGATGGATGTGAAATTTCATTTTGGTTTCCACTATACATAAACACCCAGTGTCACTTTGAAAAAGAAATCTGGGAGGAAATGGTTTATTTCTATAAAGGATTCTGTATGCATTGGTATGTACATAACTCAGAGACATCCTGCTACCAGCACCTGACCTTTAAATTGGCTGCTTTTTTTCCTGTACACTAGTCTATCACAGGACATGAAAGAGATGCACTGTCACAGACCAACAGCTGCTAAAGCAGGCTAATTTTGCCTTCTTTCCTTAACATTTTGAGAGCAGCAACCTTTTTGCTGAGTAACTTATTAGGAGCAGTCTAAGCTTTCTTCCGCCACCAGCCATAGTTACTGTTTCAATCTTCCTCCTTCCACCCAAAATCACTGCTGCATAGATCATGCTGGTTCTCCCTTACACCTTCACAGCTTTCCACATTAAAGTGCTGTGATTCTCTCCATCAAAGAGTTTGGAGCTGGTTCTGAAGAATGAAGGTGGTGACATCCGGAATTAAAGTGAAAAATCTTAAAGACTTTTCTAAACTGACAACTGAAAATTAAGGTTCTGCTGACAATATTTAAAATGTACATGTCTACAGGAGGGAAAGGCCTATGTTTTATACTGCTGGGACTGGACAGACAGGACAACTTTATACTTCCTAGAACAGAGGGTACTCTTAGGGGCTTCTTTCTGAAACTTCTGACACTTGCAAGGAATGGCAAGATGTGCTACACTACCCTATGTGTAAAACTGAATCCTCTGCCAAAACAAGCCTGAGATCTCAAAGCCTCTAGATCTTTATGAGGACCAGTGGCCTTCTGAGTGTGCTTTTCTCTTACATTTTGTCCAAACTTATTTTAGTTCACCCCATCTTCTCAAGGAAGCCTATCTTCTTTTTTGTATTACCTGTTTGCCATGAGGTTCATCTTTAAACCACTCATCACAAACATCAAAATGTTGAACTGTGGGGATGAGACCTTTTTCCAACTTGGAAAATCCCAAAACACAATTAAAGAAATTTTTTGAATTTGCCTCGATTTTTCAAGAACTGCATAGTACAAACTCAAATACCATCCACATATGCAGTTGTCTTTCCACCTTTTGAGAACAGATGATCTCAAGTAGCAAGAACTATCAGTTTCCAAAGAAGGAAAAAACAAAACAGACTGACTCTTATGATATGATGAATAGGAAAATGAATAGGAAATGTTTCCTATACTTCCCATAACAACAAAAAAAAAGCAGGGAATATTTAGTGGAGAAAAAAAAAAAAAAAACTATTAAAACACAGTTAAGTTGCAGAACTTATTGTCTCATTGCATGGTGGAGCCACTAGACAAATTCAGGATCTAGAGATCCATTAGAGGTTCATAAACATTACGTGCAGGCCATAATTCAGCAAGCTCCTAAATTACTGTTCCCCTGTGACAATGAGGATATGCCAAAGGAAGACTCACTCCATGGTGTCTTCTTATTCTTTATCCGTTCATTAGTATCTAGGTGGATTTTTGGGCTAGTCCAGTAGAGCATTTCTTATATCAAAAGCTACTTGGCATTTTTAAGAAGTATAAAGATAAGGATTAACACTTCACTGACAGCAGGGTAAAGAAGCTTTATGGAAAAGCTAAGGCCACCAGCAGATCAACCAAATTCTTGAACTGGAGTATTAGCACTTATTTTCAGTTTCATTCGGACCAGTGACATTTCAGAGTCTGGGTTACAGAGGCAGTTTGGAAAGTGTAGGCAACATAAAGACAACTACTCACTAAATTTAACTGTTTCAGGAATTTTTCTAATGAAATATTTTTTTTATCAGTGAGGCTGTTTTCCTTAAATCGATGTTATCAGGAGGAATTTCAATTACTCTGCAAATTTTATTGTCTCCAGTGAATAAAATCATCAGACACTTTTTCATTCTTTGTCTAGTAGAAGTTGTAATGTCTCAACATGATACTTAAAGCAACTTAATGCACTCTGCCTTAATGTAATTCGAAACAAATTTAACTTCCTTTTCCTAGAAAAGCTGACACGATGGCCTCTCTGGAGCTCCTAAAGCCCCCACTCTTCAGAGAATCACAAGTCCTTCCTCAGAAAATGATGCATTTCCTCACATTATGAAGGCAATAGTCCCCACCTGCCTGTCCAGGAAGCACAAAAGAGACAAAACTCTGCACATTCTAGGAGAAAACTTGGCCAAAGCACTCAGTTCTTCGGGGTAAATAATAAGTTAGGGCTCCTAAACAACAGCACCCTGAAGATGATATGCCACAGAGGCAAAATGCAGGCTGAAGGATCAAAAGTCAGCTCAATGACAACATTCCCAAAAACCAGGTGAATTTCTACTGTTAGGAAGTTAATTTCAGCTGTATTCCACCAAAAAAATTGCCCCCAACTGGCCTCTATCGTTCCTCCCAAACCTTTAGAAAAATAATAAATCGTGTTTGTAAGAAATTCCACGTTGAAAATTCAAAGTATTAGCTAGCTTTTCATAGAAATGCTTTCATGTGGACCCTGATGTTTGAAGGTTAATTAGCTCCCTACCAGGCAAAGTAGAGGACCTGAAAACACAACAGCTTTAGGAGCAGAAAGCCACTACACATATCCAGATTACCTTACCCCAAAAGTGAGATGTTCCACCCAGTCTCAGCACTTCACACCCTCAATGGAATTCAGTCACACCCTAACAAAAGGTGATATTCAGGCAATCACATAGCTGGGATACCAATGCCAGAGACCTGTGGCAAGGCAAAAGCCTTGCTTCCTAAATTAAAACACAACCCATCCCTACCCACCCCCCCACCCTTTCATAAGCATATGTTAAAAATACCAGGATGACTGAGACAATGGTACCTAATACTATTTTCCTTTCGGTATGGGTGCTGGCGCTCTTTAGACCACCCCCAACATTAGCACAGGGTTTTTTAGCTACAAAGCAAACTAGCTGGGGAAACAGACCCAGGTTTAAAATGTTACAACAAACAAAAAACATTTTAAATTTCACTTTGTTTCCAGTATCATGTTGCAACACTATGGATCAAAATCTCTGCCATGCAGAGGGACAGGAAGGAAAGTTCTGTGGCACCTGTGCTAAAATATGCCAACAAAACATTAATTTTAGCTGTTTCACTAAGGGCTGTTGGAACAGAATGAAGGTCTAAAGATGCTTACAGGTAAGCTGTTATGTTGCAGGTAAATTATAAACAATAACTAAAACAGGCCGTCATAATTTCACTATTACTTTTTCCCACCACTTATATAAATTATAAGGATATTACAGCTACTGAAAAATCACTTTAATTACTTTAATCAGTGGAAGGCTAGTCATTATGGGGAATAGCTGGTTACTTTCCTTTAACTATGTTTTCTTCTGTCAGCTACCAGGCATCAGAATTTTTTTTGTTTTACTTTGAAACAAAGAACAGCAATCATTGGCAGTAACTATTAGATGAAACCAAAACAGAGAAAAAGGTCTTTAAAAATGATAGCTGGGTGCAGCTCAGGGACCTTGTTGTTGGGTTTGATGGCATTTGCAGGCATCAGATATAGTTCCCACTGAAGACAGCTCTTCCCTGGAATTGTAATTTCTCCCTTCTCCTTGACGTCATTTCACAATTCTTATGACTCTTGAGAAACGGCACCACTCAGTGATCAATTACAACTGTCCTTGTGCAAATACCTCTGGAACACTTTGTCCCACTGTCCCAATATGTCTTGCAGCCTGGTTTTATCTTCCCTCTTCTCTTTTCCCCTCTTCCTCCCCACAATCAACTGCCCCCTACTAACTGAGCCCACAGAATATTAAATACATTTTTAAGTATAGTAATGTTCCTACTGATTCAGCAGATCAAGTCAAAGTCCTAAAGGTCATTTCAGCACATCACTGGTTCTCCTATAAGGGAAGTTTCCTGGCAAGTAAACTATTTTACAGTCCTACTGTTCCCACCCCGAGGGTGTCCCAGACCCTTTCCTTAAGAGTAGCACTGGAATTCATCTGATCTCAGAAAGAAGACTTAGGATTTTTTTTTATCCCGCCCCATACTCGCATACTTCTAAAAAATGATATAAAACTCACCAGCTCTCCGAAGTGCCTCATGACTTCACCAGCAGCTCTCACACAAGGCAGGAAACTGGAGCTTGGGAAGTGTCAAAAGGGAAACCTCAAAAAGTCCACTCAGCTCGGACTAAAAGCGGCAATTGAAATGCACCTGGAAGCCACCGGGCTCCATCCTCTATTGTTTGGATACCCTGGTCCAGCCCCCTGTAATTGAGGACATTTTCACTCCAAAAGTCTCCTGACTCATGAGTCATCCTACACTTTGATGAGCAGTTAACTCCACATTAGCCTTCTCAATTAAGTTCGAATTGAGTTTGCTGGGGCTTTTTTTAGTGTTGGTTAAAAGAAAAAAGCCACCCCATAACCCAGCAACTGCAGAGTAAGAAATAAACTAAACCACACCAAATGGAAAGCCAACTTTAAAGGAGAAAATAAAGTACAATTCAGGTACTGCAAATGGGATAGAACAAAGTTCAGCTAGCTCTTGCTCAACCTGCTTTTTAAATTTACTTTTCCCACTCTATCCTTCTCTCCATCTAGCCACTAATCTAATTTACTTTAACTCAATTTTGTTCCCACCTTCTTTGCTACTCCTTTTAACTCCTCAGGACACACACACACAAATGGGAATGAATCAAATCAATTTAGTGAGAGCTGCTTCTCTGGTTCAGTTCAATAATGTTTTTACTCCTCTTTAACCATATCTGCCACTTCCAAAGATTCAAGATCCAGTTTTGTTTCTCTTTCATTACATTTTGGGAACAAATCCTTTATGATTCAGTTTGTTCAGTTCTTCTTTACAGGTATACCCTTCCCTGCTGCACCAGATAGGTGCTTTAATAAGAACGAATAAACTCAGAGGCATGGCAGCAGCAGAATAGATTCACTGGAATTAAAAAAAAAGCCAACACAATCCAAACAAAAACAACCAATCTAAGACCACCACAGATGTAATCCTGGTTTCAATCAAGGTTTTCTGCTGGCTTGAATCCTACATTTTAACAGCAGCTCCATTCTACTTTTTAAGGAAAGGCCCACTTTTGATGGCTGGTATTGTATAATCCAAAGGATAAATACCATCTTTTAAGCATAGTTGGCAGGTTTTACTGAACAGGACAACACAGTGTGATGTTAAAGGTGTGAAAAGATTTAACTGCTTTTTTATTCAGTCGGGAAATGCATCATTCTTGATCCTTAAAGAATTAAGAAAACTCAGGGTTTTATTTATATTTTATTTTTAAAAGGATGTAAACTGATATTTTGCTAGAATGAATGAAGCTTACTTACATTTCTGATTGTCTATTTTAGTGTTAAATAACTAATAAACTAATAAAATAGGTTATGCACTTAAATACTTGGCTTTTCTTCTTTAATTAATATTATTTTATTGTAAATAATTTAAAGAACAATCGTAGCAGGGAGCTAAGGTTGGATTTGCATCTGCTTCAAGATTTTGGAAGTAAAATATCTGAACTCATACCTATTCTTTAATTTAGACAGGAACACACTGATTTCTGAAATGCAAAATGTTTTCCTAGCTTTTAGTAAGTTACTCTTTTGACAGCTGAATAAGCTGGAATGAAGAAGGTGTACTTCTGCAAAAGTTTTGCCACTACTGCTAAGAATGGATTAGATACTTAAATTTACCTGTACATGACTGATTCAGTGATGTAGTTTCAATGGCAGAAAAATACACAGCGTTTTTTATTTTTCTGCTGTTTCCTGTACCTTCATAAGTTCTAGAGTTCAGATTCTAGTGGACGTATCACATTTTAAGTAAGTTTCTCAATGAAGTTAAATACTTATTTAAAATACACCTAATCATATCATTGCATATTCAGATTTTTATATTAATCTGCGTATTTTTTGCTTATTTAGCATAATATCATTACTTTAATGTTCTGTCAAGAATAATTCTTTTTAATTCCTCAGATTCAGTTTTCTTACAGCTACACAAGAGTTACTATATCTGTTAAATGTTATTACTTCATTGCCTGAGCCTCTCTGCAGAGAAAGAGAAGTTAGAGTAGTAAACATTGCCTAAATTAAACTCAGAACAAATTCTAAATTTAAAGAATTGTTTCAGCCAATTTTTTAGACTAGCACTGAAGATCTGCTAATGCACAACAGCTGGGGACAGCTATTTAAACCTAGGAATTGAACAGGGAAGTATGTCAAGGAACATTAGGAGCCCCAAGCAGAGCATATGAGGATTTGTTCAGATAACCATTTTCAGATCCATGAATCAACATATGCATCTTTTACATATTATTATGTAGTGTATTCAACATATGTACCCCTCTGTAACTTATTCTGGCCTAAATATTAGGTACATGTTTCACATGTGAGTAAACAAAGAATTTTTTTAATATATCTTGAAATTGTTTGGGAAAAAAATAAATATTCAGTCTAAACAATGGTTGGTTTGCTCCAGTATGCGTTTTCTACATAAGTTGTAGGATTGGCTTTGTATTTCCTTAGAGAACAGAAATGGACATCCTACAACTTAGCAAGACACTAGCATTTACTTTATTGTGAATTGTTTCAATTTTAAATACCTAGTTTTATACTTAGTGTTGTGGTTCAATCACACCAATGCAGTTTGAGAGAGATTTTGCTGACTACCAACACTAATGCATCAAACTCAGGAGAACCAGATCATACTGTGACACCAGAGGGACTCTAAAAAAATGCTCAGCTTGGCACCTGACAAACAACTTGAAATCCTGCTGGTAAGCACTTAGTTACATCGTTGATCCAAAAGGATTGAAAATACAGTAAGAGAAAGAAAAGAGTAGAGGACAAGGGGGTCAACAGAAAGGAACAATACTGTACACTCAGAAAAAGAACATTAAAGACAACTCCAAATCCCTTGCTGTGTTCAGCTCTTAAGGTGGAAAAATAGAGGGTATGTTTTTTTTAATAAGGGCTTAAGGAAATATTGTTTGAGAATAAGGATTCAAGCAGAAGAGAAGAGGGAACAGTGTCTGTGAAAGAAGCCAAGTAAAAAGAAGGTGAGGATCAGGACAGCACAAAGGGTATGAAGGTTGCACGTAGAAAATCCTGCACAGCAGCAGTATCATCAAAGAGACAAGCAGGTGACTTTTTAGCACTGCATGCAGTAACAGATTTGCAAGCAACTTGGAGTAGAAGGTGGGAGTAAAATGGCCAAATGGAAAAGCTGGGAAAACACTGCAGATGAAGAAGTGGGCTACAGCACCATGAGCATAGCAGTTGTTTGGCTGATGCTCCATGGCACAGTGGTTTGAGACACAAGCTCCTGGCTATACTCAGTCAGTATTCACAGAGGATCAAATATCAAACCTCCAGTGAAGATTGTGGTCTAGCAGATAGGCTCAGACTACAAGTAACACTCAAATTTCACTGAAGTCTACACAAAACTCATCTGCTCAAGATGCGTGTAAAAACAATTTAAGCAATTCTGAAAAAAGAAGTTATGAAAAGGGCCGTTTTGAAAAACAGAAATGCACACCATTTAGTTTTTCTCTCAGGCTAAACAAGAATTATTTCTACACAGTGAAACTGGACAGCACTGAAATTATCCTTAAGTATTGCCTTTCAGAAAGGTGTTGTTTTCTCTCAAGAAAAGCTTTTGGATATTTTGGGCTATCTTTATGGTTGTGCAATATATTCTGAACACCTCCTTCCCCCCAGCAGCCATTTTAAGGTCTGAATTTGAATTCTCAACATAAAAGAATGGTTTTCATTATTTGTCTTGCAGTGCAATCCTTACTGTGATTCCCAGTTTAGGGATCTAGTGCAGGTATAAACAGGTAGCTGGACAATTACATTTCATCAAACTTTCCCATAATCTGGCACTTACAATTTGGGTACCTTCCATCAATCTTTTGCACCTTCTTTCTTTTATTATGAAGCTTTTTTGAGCAATATTCCTTCACAGTACTGAGTGCATTTTGAGAACACAGTATTCTAGAGAGGTTTTCTCTGATTCCAAGACACTTTGGAAGCTTCTAAACAAACAAATTCTTCAAGCAATTACTTGAAGAAATGAAGTTTTCTTGGGAAGGAAATGGAGGAGTAAGGTTCAAAAGCCCTATAAATTGTCTGAGCTGCCAGGACAAAACAATTATTTATACCACTGGAAAACTGACAGCCTTCCAGGCAATCTTTTGTCACCTCTCCATGTACATCTGCTACCACTGGGACACAGATAGTATTTCTTTCAGAAGACGTTTAAACTCAAGGGCAGAATTTAAGGAGGTACTAAGTGCTAGCAGGGAGGATGCAATCTAGTACTCTGATTTGCTCTTAGAGGAGGTCACTGACCTGACTTGGAGAACACAATTACAAAGCATTTTGAGGCCAATTTATTCCTTTTGAAAGCAGATCAGGAAAGTGTGAAAGAGTTTTTTCAACATTTTGTTTTGTTTTATTTTCTATGAAAAAACTTTGAAAAATATGTGACAAGAGGACAAGACAAGGACTAGTTACAGCCAGATGCTCAAGCTGAGAATTCATTCTACTGGGAATGAACAGAAGCCCTTTAACGGTAACTTGCAGAAAAACATTCCCCACTGGGTGACCTGATACCTGCTCTTCCTTGTTTCTCTCCTTTTAGGGATTATTTTACTGGCATAGTGGTTGAAAAGATGTGTACTGTACTCATTCACAGAACTAATTCTGCTGAGAAGGATAATACTTACATTTTAGCTGAATTTCTGGACCTGGTTCACACCCAGCCATTAAAACAGATTAGCCAGCACAGTGGAAGAAGTGCTGGAATAAAATTCCCAAAAGACAAATGTTGTCTCCTCCCTCCATTCCCACTGCAGTATTGACTTAATACATACAAAAACTATGGCCTAACTATCATGAGAAACACTAGTTTTACATCAAGGGAGTAGAGAAATACAGGGAGACTAAAGGCTGACATCATCCCAGCCCCCATACAAACCTCCAAAGAACCTGATCACCATCACCCTCTGCAGATTTCCAAAGACCAAGTCAAAAGACCACTTGGCTTCTTTCCAGGGCTACCAGCTTGTCCCCCACATAGACAGCAATGAATATCCCAAGTAGACTGGACTCCCCACAATGAACTCCTGTTCCACATAGTTCCTTGTCCCTCTGCTTTAGAATTAAGCATCCTAAGCTTCAGCCAAGCAGGCTGGACGTTGTCCCCAGAGATACGCCCAGGCAAGCTTCAAATGCAGGATTAGGCTGTGCTGTAAGACTGTATCAGACAGGTGACCTGATGGGGGGCTGCCTTCAGCTTATCATTTCTGAGCATCAACCTGACCCTGATCATGCTGGGCAGTCCAAACAATTCTTTTGTGCTGCTTTGTTTCTCATACCAGGGAAGGGTTTCTAGACATGTTAGTTCACAACAAAGGATGAAAAAATCATGTGTCTGAATCATCAACCAGAATTCCTCCAGAACTGTATTCCTAAAAAATTGTTGGAGGCATTTTTAGAGCAGGCTTGTATCAGAAAATAGCAACTTGCTGGACTGAGTCATACACATCACTTGTGTTTGTTTGGGAAACCCCTGCTGATAGTAGCTGTTGTCAAAGTACCCTCTCTGTCAGCAAGGTACAACCAAAAGGTACCAAGTCAAAAAGGCATGGAGATCTTTTGATGTATGGCATAACCAGGATCTTTCTCTTTGAGAAATATTTGTGCTGCATGTTCTTGAGAATATGAATGGGAAAATTTACACACAGATAGCCCTGAGTGGTAGGACTGATAATGCAAAATGTGGTTCTCTGAAAGGGGCAGAGGCCCTGAAGTGGAAGGCAACGTAAATGAAAAATTCCTCCCACAGTGATGACATCTGTTTTTCGTATTTGTTGGGGATGTGTGGCGGTGTGCTCCTCTGTACTGATGTCTGAGCCTTTCCAAGAGTGGGGCAAGTGCTTTAAATTAGATTAAAATCCGCCAAAGCAGAAAATTCTAGTTGTATTAGAAAGATCAGTGTTTGTATGGCCAATTAATTTCCAAAAATGAACAGCTAAAAGGAATTCGTAAGAAAGTGAAAAATGTTAGAAACTGATTAAAATTTTCTGGTTTTATTTCCATATATGCATCTACACCCATATATCCACATATTAACAAACACACCTCCCAAAAAGAAGATTTTGCTGTTGGAAGAGGAGCAGAGGACGAGCACTACTGCAGCTGACAGTGACTACAGAGTTCTGAATGTATGTGCAGATTAGCACTATGTACCACAAGAAAAAAACTAGTCTACTGTCTAACATTACTGTCAGTGCTCTCAGAACTGCTATTACCAGGACAACAAAGAGACCTTTCTCTTTTCATACAGTTGGTTTTCAATTGCTCAGCCCAATTATAAAATCTTGTGCTTTTACAAAGTAGGCACCAGAGGGAGACCTGCACTTTAGTTCAACTGTGAAATAATGCTGGCAGGAGTCATTCAAAAGTGGACAATCAAAGCCTCTTGGCCAATATGCTCTAGGTGGTTCTGGGCGAAATTGTGGCTAATGGGAACACTCAGAGAGGAGCTGGCACAGGCAGACTTCTCCTTTTTAATGGCACAAAAAACTTCAGAGTGCTCCATGAAGAAAAGCCAGGTTCCCAAATTTCAGGCTGCAGATGAGTACACATCAAACAGTTTGAGAATAGCTGGGAACAACCTGCTCTTTGCCACCCACTGCCCCAGCTTATCATCACATCCTGCTGGTGGTTAACACTTCTCAAATCTTCTGGCTGAGCTGCATATATAAGAACTCCCCTAAACATGTCAGTCAAAATAAGCTAGATCAGCTTAAGTAATTTAAATAACAAATCTTTCCTAACATGGCTCGATTTGACTGAATTGGATTAAGGAGAGCTCCCATGAGCAGCTCAGCCAGCAGTCCAGAGAGGGCACTAAGCCCAGGTAGAGAGCAGTGATGAATGCTTGGGGGTGGACTTGCTCTTCCATTGTCAAAACTACTGCTGAAGAAGGAAGTAAATATATATATGGTAGGCAGGTTGCTGCTGCTTTGTAAGTTTGGTAAGAGACATCAAGAACAGCTAATGGAAATATATTCCATCAGGAAATATACTACTGTCTTAAAAACAGGCAGTCTTAAATTCAAGTGGCAAAAGGCAAGGAGCAATGGCTTCTAAGAAGCATGTAAGAGCCCACAAAATTGATCCCATGAACATGAATCTGAGCACATTAACTGGAATCCATGTAGATAAAGAAAAATAAAATAACTATTATGAATTACAGGTCTGATAGTATGGGAAAAACTCCCCCAACTCCTTACCAATGCAGCTGGATCACAACAGCTGGATCACAGCTGGATCGATTGAAATATAGCAATGCTACTTTACCCCTCACTCCATAATTTTTCTCACTATGCATAAGGAAAAATATCAACAAAATCATCACATTCTTGTATGACATTCAATTTAAGAAAATTACTGAAAAACAGAGTAAAGTGCAAATCCTATAAGAGAAGCAAAGTTTGACTCTGCTATCTTCTGATAAAGTAACAGGCAGTCTTAAGTCAAATTCCTAGGAAGCTTTCTTAACTTCAAAATTGAGAACTTGAGCTTCTCATTTTTGTTTTAAGCAGATACAACTCCCGTTTTTAATTAACAAATTCACTCTAGATGCTTGCAACCAATACAAAAAATTGGTATTTCTACTGCAAAGTTATTTTACCTTTAATGAAATTCTCATGCCACCTTGAAGATATCTCATTATAAGAAAGTTGGTAGTGAAATAATGGCAAATATAAAGGTTCTTTACAATGGCAGTCTTGTTTAGAAGTTATACCACCTCCAGAGCTGTCAGCAGGTTCTGAAACTCAGAAGATTAACAGTCCAAGGATGCTTTTTCACAGCTGTTTAAAGTAATACGCATGGGATTGCCAAAATTTAAACTGAACCAGTTTGTGGAAGAAAATCTGGCCTCAAACCAACCCTATTAAGCAAAACAGGAGGGGAAAAAAAAAAAGAAAAAAATAATTGGGGGTTATGACAGAGACTTTTCAGCTGGATAAACTCCCTAAAAAGTCTCTGTACGGAATCCTGACTACACATGTTGGTAGAGGGAATACCCAAGTGAGGAGATGAGAAAAGGGCAGGATACCAATATGCATTACCTCGGAAATATGTGGGAATCTCTAATGTTTGAGAATAAGGACAAACAAGAGAATTTAAACATGGCAGGTTTTTGCTCATGGCTTATGCTTCTCTGGGAGCACCTTCCCACTAAATTCATCAGAAAGGATAGATTAGCTGTGCACCTTCTAGTTCTCTATCAATTATGACTGCTAAATGTTGTCTTCCCTGACCACAAGACCTATGATCCAGTCTGTGCATAAATTAGAGATATAGATATTTTTATATAAATTACACTTTTTATTTATATACTTTTATATATTTTGTATTTTATATATAAATATAAAGAGGATTAAGAACACAAAGGCAATCATTAATCTGGCATTTCCGGAATTGTAAGTGTTTCAATTTGTGATGTAAATAACAGTAGTTTCACAATGTGGGACAAAATCTAAAAAGAAAAAAAAAAGATGCTTAGGCACAGTCCTTGAGTTTTATTAGATTTATCTAGTATATATGAACAGGGGGCTAAGATAAATTTGGTTTGTTTATATTGTCTTTATCAGGCAAGCAAGAGTAATCATCTCATAATTTGGTGGAAGCTGAATTTGAAGTTTCTTTGGTTGGGTTTTTTTTTTTTTTTTTTTTTTTTTGGTGGTAACACTTATGCATTAACTGTATCACAGGGCAGACTCAGTATAATTTCACTTACATTGTATCTTTTTTTTTTTTAATCAGTTAAGTGGCCTTTGTCAAAGTAGCTATTTAAATTATTAAAATATCAAAATGTGCCCTAACATAAGGAATGTTTGTGTGTGTGGTTACACTTTCTAGTTCATTTCCATGAATAATATTCAAAGATAGTCTGGTCTATTCTCAGCCTGCCACCAAATCATCAAGTTATCATGACATTTAGTACATCGTACCTGCTTTCTATTGTCCCACAAACATTAGCATTGGAGCAGGGAAGTGGTGGAAAGAAGAAGAAAAATATTAGGCTTGACCCAATTTCACCATTTCAATAGATACAGTGAGTAAACTCACTAACTGCAAAAGCAGAAAGAAACAAATTTCATAGGGGTTTGCATTCTGTGCAATTCATAGGTGTTTCTCCTGTTTGGGTCACACTTTCTTACATGTTTTCCACACTGCAAGGAATGATAATTGAAGAGGTAAGATGCTTGTTTTCTTCCCAAAAGATGCAGTACACACTCATGTACATGCACAGATTGAGCATAAAATCTGCAGCATGTCCCAAAGAAATCATATAGAATCTAAATACACAACACAAAGTCTCAACAGTTATATCATAAAATAACATTTAGAGACTGCCACAAAAAACTATATAGATACACAAGCCTGTCAGTGATGTCAATTTCTGAAGTTAAAATATATTTACTGTGATGTATCATTTTCCAGGCTAATGCCTTTGAAAAATAAGATATCTTAAATCTACTATATGTGTAGGTCTTTAAAACAACATTTCACTCCTACAAATATTTTTTAATAAGATATTAATTATAATACAAACGTACCTTGTGAAGAACCTTAACTTGCAGCCATAATTTAGGCAACAACTTTACTGTTGGAAAGCATGGAAGTAATTCAGAGACCTTTATCATAGTGAAGAACAACAAAAAAAGAAAATCAGCATTTAAAACAGAAAAACCTAGAATTCAGGAAATCAAATTAAAGATTTTCTGATAAAGATTTTAAATGCTCAAGTCAAGCATCCAAGAGACTCTAGGCAAGCTCCTAAGTTATATATTGAACTCAAATTCTGCTGTACACGTTACAAAAGAAAACTAGAATAAAACCTTTTAAATCACAGAAGTGCTCAAGAACAAACTTTTGAAAAACTCTGTATCATTTGGAAGGAAGTGGAATTTTATACAGAGCCTCCACTTTTTTCCCTCATAGACCATAACAACCTTCATTTCACATGCAACTCCATCTTTTGCCCACAGTTACTCTGGTGCAATAGTGTTTCTGGAGTTTAACAAAACAGAATGTGGCAGATAGTGACAATAAGTGGCAAAAATCTACATCCAAACTATGAAAACCAATGTAGAAATTGCACAAAATAAACAAAAACTGCAAAAAAGGGGGATTCTGACATATCCACCTCTACATTCATCAAAAAGAAAGACCTACTTAGTCTTTTTTACACTGTTTATGAACTAAATTGAAGACTAAGCTCAATAGCTGTGACATAGTTAAAAATAGCTGTATGGCTTTAGCACGGCAACTCATACTGCTCCACAGGAAGAATTATTCTCCTGGTCAAAATATTTGCCTTTTCAATGAGCTGAACTTTCAGGTCATCTGTTAACAATGTAGATTCTTTCCTGTCTAGAAGAACTTTATTGTCTCTCCTTTAACAAATAGCAGGGTATTGTTCCCAGCTGGTTGCTAATTCACACAATTAGCATGCAAAAATCTTTCAAAATGCTGTATGGAAGATGTATGTGTTGTTTGGATGATCACATATTTTGATTTAATAAATCTCATACTCAGTTCCTCTCTATGTGTAAAATAAAATTTAAACTTGTCTTTATTATATCCTCTCATTACATCCCCAACCTTCCCTTTCCCCTTCTTTTTTCAGCCTTCCCATCAAAACCACAGGCGCACATTACAAAGGAGCACAGTGTGCCTTTGATGCTGAAAACACTTTTCAGATCACATTTTGGAGACCTGTGTAAATAACAATTACCTAGTCTACCTTCCCGTATAAGAGATAATTTCACTCCAAAATTCCTGAATCAGATCATCATATTGAACTAGAACTGAAGACCTACTTTTTGAAAAATTCACAGCTTTTTTTTTTCCTGACATATCCACAATATCCTTAAATAAACTGTTCTGATAGATAACTGACTTCAATTTCAAATTTATTATATTTCTAGAAGTAATACACCTGAGTTCAGCTTTGAGTTCCTGTATTTTGTCATCCAAAACCTAGTGTACCTAAAGGATACTTTGTCTGAAATCTTTGCCCCATATAAGTACTTACAGGCCATCAATCACCTTTGCTAAATACTACACAGAGTGAGCTTCTCCAGGCTCCTGCTGTACACCAGTCTGCTGACTCATTTGTTTTTATGGTTTGTAATTGTCCTTGACATGTTTTTCTGAATCTTTGTAAGTTCACCTAGGTTTTGAGTGTTTTTTCACTTTAAGCTCAAATAAGATGCAATTTTCTAACATCCACTAAAAGCTACATAGCAAGGCAACAGCACATCTAACTCCACCTGAGATTCCCAATATCCATACCAAGAGACATAATTGTACATTTTGGCTGGCGTATCACATCACCAAATTACTCCTTTCCAAAGCACCACTCTCTACTCTGCATGTATGACCCTACTGTCAGGACAGATATCTTCAGCTCTATTAACATATTTTTAGATGATCCCCATTAACTAAATACAGACCATCCCTCACACTTATGAATCCATCCATTTTTGCACATTTGCATTTTACCAGAGATTATATTCTATTTTCCTTCAGATCATTATCCAAATCCTCAAAGCAATGGGCTGTGAAAAACTTTTATAAAATCCAACCTGAATGTCCTTAATCTATTACTGCTTCATGATCTGTCAGTCAACCAGTTTGAAATGCATTTGATATGGACCACGTTGACTTAGCAAGGAGACAGATTTCAGAAATCAGAATACCTTGCAGTACTGCGTAGGTGATTTACAAAATCACCTTACTATACCTACATGATCATCTTTGCCAACAAGAACCTTCAGCCACAGAATAATGAAGTAAGTACAGATCAGTTCAGATTGTCATGAACACGTGGGCAAGCAGTGACTCTGCTTTCTTTAATTTTCTGCTAGGCAGTTCTCATTTCAACCTTTTACAGCTCTTTTTGCAATCAACATCAACCTCTTCAGTCTAGTATTTATGTCACATCCTGGCCTATCCTATCTAATTTACACTACTATACAACTAAAATTAACACAAAACAAAATAGGTATCTTCAGTTGGTTGGGTGTTTTTGTTGGTTTGTTTTAAATCCTGTCTCCCATAGACTAAAGAAAAATTGAGATTTGTTTGCTTCTATCAGACCAAAGAAATATTTATTTGTAAATCACTATAAATTGAGAACAAAACATCCAGATTTTGGCCAGAAAACAACAGTAGTCTGACTCACAGCATGTTTTTTTAAAAAAACACAGAATAATATATTTTTCAGTATTTCTTTCTCAACTATTAATGCCCCTGCCTAGTAGACACATGTCCTTACTGGCATTTCTTTTGCTCTCAAAAAATAAGAGAATATTCATATTGTTCTTAACCCCATGGATAGAAGGTTTATGATTAATGTCTATATAATTGACTATGAATGGTCTTTTTGTTGTGACAGCTAATGGCCACTACTGTTCATGGCATTTTCTCTAAATCTTCATACATTTGAATATTCACTTCTGCCTTATTGCACTATGATAGTTTCACACCTAACCCTAATGACTTTTCATTGTAGGAATTCAAAAACACCTGAGTAACTTTTATACGAAAGTAATGTAACTTTGAGACAAAACTGCATTCCTTATATTTTCAGTAAAACGTGTATTAAATAATTTTTAGGACTTCATCCTTTTAGAGTGATTGTGTATTATTGGCAAAGCCAGTATTAGTAGAGCATTGAAATAAGCAATGATAACTATCAGTGCTGATTATTTTCATGGAAGTGATCTTATATATAATTTCACTTTTGTCAGAAGAGTAAAATTGAAGAGAACACAATTGCTTTTTCTCAGAAAAATATGATGGATAACCTACACATATTAGTAATTCCAAGAAAATGTTAATAATCATCAACTAATGCAATCACTCTGAAATAACAGTGCATTGTTTCTTTGCATCTAGACATTTAGAGAAGTATTACTCTGTCACATATATCTAAGGAAAATGTACCTTCTAAAAAAAGAAAATGTAGACCTGACAAAACTTTCTGAGGCAACTTTCTACCCTTAAGTGTATACTTTATTTATTTACTTTAATGTTGTGAAAAATCAAAATGCTTTATTCCTTGTTCTCTGCGTGTAAAGAACCCAGTGTCTAGGCTAGGATGGCTGTTAAAAGGAAGTCAGAACTGAGGAAGAGTGGAAGGGCCAACAATAATGGACAATTTTATAATTTGATTCTGCTATTACTGAAGTGTGGCACACTGGAAGTTTGTTTGACTTAGTAATTTTCACATAAGTAGTCTAAAGTGTTCACTGTTTGTTTCTGGGTTTGTTTTAAATACTTTGTTGGCAAGTAAATAAATTTGAATATATTCAACTGAGTTTCTAGACAATGATCAATACATTTTTTTTTCCTGATTTTAACTCTGTTTTCTACTTTTAAATTATTTATTTAATGATTTGTTGGTTTGGTTTTTTTTTAACTAAATGAAGTACCAATGTCAATGGCTGGCAATACTATTAAATAGTACTGGTTTAGAAGCTAAGTATAGCTTTAAAACTTATTGCTACATGCACCTGTTAAAACAATGAGTCATCTGAATGTACATTCAGGCAATTTTAATTTTTGTGTGCTACACCCCTGGATAACCAATATTTTAAGCTATTTTATGTTTTCAAACTGCATACAAATGCAGAATTTGTAATAAGTATATTAAATCTTTTTAATAAAATTGTCTTTAAAATGCTGAATACATAGTCTAGTATTTTATAATAATATTTACCATACAGAAATAATAAATTTCTTAATTATTACCTATACCTAAATAATTGAGAGAATATTTTTACTTAATATAAGCAAAATAAGGGGCTTACATACACACAAAGAACTGAGAACATTGGATTTGGGGCACTTAAAGCCCTCTGCTGCTTTTTAAATTCTTACTCAATTACCATCTCTATGTTCCCAAATACTTCCATAACACAGCACTGGCCTTGTAGTCTTTAGCATTAATAGATGTCTTTCCTTCCTAACTATTTGTTATTTATATATTGGAAGGACTCGGAGAGCAACGCAGTTTACTTTCCTTATCAGTTTTCCCACCTTCACGTAAACACACTCAAAACGAAAACAATTTGCTCCCGCTCCTGAAACTGAAACCAAAAGTAATTAAAGCCTAAGTTTTTCTACCCAAAAGATATTGACAGCACTTATACTCTGAGCTTTAATTCCAGTTATTATTAATTGGAGGGGCTAAAAATAATCTTTATGAATATCAGCATTTTAAATGAAATGCAGCTTAAAGCGAGCTCAACTACAAGGAGACATCCTGCCTCATCCCACTCCCTGCCCACTGCCCACTCAGTGAATAACCAGAGCACTTAGAAATAAATTATACTTTTTAACTACACTTGAATGTCACCTGCATCTTCCAACTGGGTTTGCACAACAGCCTCAGAGCATGTTACAGTATAATCAAGCTGGACAAGGAAAATCCAACCTTACACTGCTGCAGAATTTTCATTACTTGCATAGCACACTAAAGGTAACAAGTTTCACCAAGCTTTGCAACTGCTATGGTGCAAGTAAAATTCAGGGAATTGTAAACGTTATGCAACCCTGAGTAGAAACCGCAGTCCCAGATTCTTGCAGGCACGAGTTTGCCATTTTCACAAGCCATGGAAGGGTAAGCAGGCACTAAACCACCCAGCACAGCGCCTTCTGCTCGGAGCGCTGCAGCCCTTGAGCCCAGGAGCTGCTCCTCTGCCCATCCCGCACGGGCTGCGTGACCTCAAGGTGGAGTCTGGGGACACGGCTCTGAGTCAGCTCAAGCCATGGGCAAGAAGCTGTGCAGTCACACTGCAAGTCTGTCCAGTGAGTTGATCCAGCTGAAAATTAAGCTTGCAGTTTGGCAGATTTTTTTTTTTTTTTTTTAACAGAGCCAAGTCATTGCTACAACCATCCCCCCACATCTAACCCATTTTCTCCTGTCTCTCCTCAAACATGCCATATATTCCTGTTTCTTCCCTTGAAGTGGCACCTCCTGGATTTCAACCTCGGCCAGTCAATAAATTGCCAGAAAACTATTTCTGTAAAAGCAGTGCACAACCTTCAGCTAGGCAAGCTTTCCTAATGAGCATTCACCTCACCCAGCAACAGAAACCGGTGTGGGTGCAAAGGAAGGAGGAAGAATGAGCGGCTTCCTGGAGAAGACACTGGTGGCAAGCAAGGCTTGTGGCACTTAATTTGCTTAAGCTGTAGAGAAGAGCGCCCTAGTGGGCTCACAGTTGAAAGTGGACAAGGAAAACAGTCTCCTAAATGTTAAATATCACACCATTCAAAGAAACACTAAGGGAAAAACCAACACAAACACTGTCAGGATACACAGTTTCCCTCTGGTCTCAGGGCTTGCTCACTGAGGCTGTTTTTTTATGGCCATCACTCAGAAGCTCAACAGCTCCAAAAATCTTCCACACCTGCTTTGTCATCCTGACAAGTACATGTATAGCCATGCACAGAAACAGGCTGAGGAACTGCTTCAACCAAACAAACATTTCTGAGCCAGAGTTTTTTGTTTGGTTGTTTTTAATGATGCCAGATCAATTTTCCAATCCTCTTAAAAAATGGCCAAGCTGCTCTTGTGGCTCAAAGAGAAGAACAGCTGAGCAAAGACTACTGAAGTCAATCATAAAGCACAGCCACCCAAATATTCTCTGAGATTTAATACAAAAGAAAGTAAAATGCAACAATTATTTAAAAACATAACTTGATCAATTCTTGTCACTCAGATAACAAACCTTAGTTTACACCATAGCAGTTCAGAGCTGTGCCTAAACTCTTTATGATTCAACAATACAATCCCTTAGCAATATTCACCTACTAACACAGTTTACAGCCCCAAGGGAAAGCCCATAATGAATGAAAAGTTGGGTATTATCCTGCATTAGGATCAGAAGACTGTAGAAAAAGGAAACAAAACCTTACTGCTTAGGAGGCCAGATTTAAGTATATTTAACTTAACTGACTAAATTAACCCAATTAGCTTTTCTATATTTTTTTACAGAGGAAGGGGATGAAGTCTATGACCTTTTAGAGAAATTTCACTTAAATGTCTAAAGGGCCTTCTGGTCTCAAGTCCTCACTGACTGTAGAGGACATCAAAGATAACATTGCATGCAAGTCGAATACCTCTCTGTAATTAGCCCTATGAAAACCAAACCAAATACCAACATAAAAGGTCTGTCTGTAGTTTGTACTTGCAGCATAGCTTCTCTTTATCAGACCCAATTAGCCCGCTCTAGAACTTTATTGTAAGATGTTTTGACAATATTTACTTGGGGGAAAAAAAGAAAAACAAAAAAGAAAAAGGCTTTATTCAGCTTGTGCTTTGGCTAAGGGATTCAGACTTTGTCAGGAAGACGAGCAATCATCTCTGAAACACCGAGTCTGAGTGATATGCTCAATGCTAGACTGTGACAGAGAAAAGAGAGAATTACATTTTTTGAGACAGCACTCAGCTGTCCTAATGATGAGAGCCTCCGTTTTCACTCAACAACCCCTGCCTACCCATCTTCCTACAAAAGATAAAGCAATTTTAACGCATAGGCCTTTCTTCCACTACACAACCAAGTTCCAGATTCTTGCAGAAAAACAGAAAACATCCTTATTTTACAATCAATAGACAACTAATTCCAACTAAAAGTGCCCTTTTCTGACCAAGCTGGATGGAAAAAGAATTTTCTGGTGGTTTGACTGAAAATGAGAGAGGCAGGTATTGAAAAGACATTGGGAAGGTAGAACTTAAATACTGGACAAAAGGGACAAATAAATAGAAAGGGAGCATTAATTTAGTGAAAAGCACAAGATAAAATTCCACTGGTTCTACAGTCAAGCACTATTTTTTTCTTCCCCTCTCATAAGGCAGTAAACTGTCTCAATATACCTTAAGTCATTATTCAGCATACAGAGATATAAAATCCCTTTCCCCAAATTAATCACCTTTAGTCACACGCTTTTAGTTCAAGCTTCATAAATATAAACAAATGCACATAAGAAAAAAAAAAGGGTCAAATAAAGCATTATTTTACTAATAGAAATAATAAATCCATATTTAGAGATATATAGGCTAGAATGATGACTCTCATTAATTCCCATTATTCTTCTTGACAGTAAGAATGCCATAATAAACAAATTATTTTGTGTGCATGCAAGGAAACAGTTTTGCTACATTTCTTAGCTTTGATTAGAGATATATATATTTGCCCAGGTGTGAAGGATTGAATTTTTTGGAACAAACTAGGTTTGTAATTACTTAAGCAAGGAACTTAAGAGTTGGATAATTCAATTAATACTGAATATATTCAAATAACACACAGCAATAAAGAACTTCATATTTTAGAGACCAATACCAGCATTATGTTTAACTAAGATGTTCACTTTTACTGAAAAAATACATGTCACACTCTTTAAGTATAACCTAACTGACAGCTGTCCAATTGCTTTCTTTTCCTAAGTATCTGAAGGTATGAAGAACAGAGCATAGCAAGTGATTTTATCTTGATAAACGTAGGAAAATAATATGGGTATAGATATAAATTCATAACAGTAAAATTTCATCTGTCACTATGAGTGGCTCAAAACCTAACATTCATAGGGACAGAAACCACATCACGTCCCAGTGCTCATTCTATCTCCCCACTAAATCCATATTTTGTGGCATGCACAGATAACTCCCAAAACACCGTCTTATTCAATATATTTGTTCTGCATCACATCAGTTTCAGGGAAAAACTGAACTTAAAATCTAAATTGGTCTCTGTAAAAAATTTGCTTTAAAGATGAGGTGTTTTAATGATTTTCCTCAATAAGCGTTTAAAATAAAAATCCAGTAACAGACAAACAATCATGTTATTAAATCTCTACTGTTAAGAAAGTAGAGAAGCAAGGTACAGGTTGCATACACCTGTGACGTGTATCCTGCTGATGAAAAAATGAACAAGATCCCATCTTTGTATAGTATTAAAGTTTTGTGAAGTCGTAATCCTGTATATGCATTTGGTTTCTGCAGTCATGAACATAAGCTACCAAATCAACATCTGCTTGATGTATCAGCTTCCATGTTTCACCAGTTATATCTCAAAGAAGCATCCTTAAATACAGTGATTTCCATCTTCTCATTCAGAACCTAATATTTTATTCTTGGGTAGTTTAAATAAATAAGCAAAAACCTCAGGAGAGCTGATGAGCACAATGTGGGAGAAAGGAAAAACAAATCAATTAAGGAGCTGCCCTGATAGAAGAGAGCTGCCTCTAACAGGAGTGAAATAGAATCTGAAACACTGATGGGTCTTTTGAAGCAGGAAGCTAACGCACTTGCCTTTGGCATCTGGAAAAAAATTCTTTGTTGTTATTGATCATTCCTTGATGACCTGGGTAAAAATAAAACTCATTCCAATGTTAATTCTCTGGAAGCCAATGCCTTCATAAGTCACATAATGATAAACTTGTCCTAGACTTCCGTATTATATTGTCTTATGGAAGTTTTTTCAGATTAAAACCAAATAGAGATCAAGCGTCCTTTTTTTCTCCCACTCAACACGTTCCCTTTTGTACAATCAAATCAAAACCCAAAGCACATAACAGTAAGCATATGAACCAGACAAAGAAGAGAACAAATTTCAAAGCTGGGCTTTAACCTTCTCTACATACATATATTACAAAAAACCTGATGTGCACCGACAGTTTAAATTTTCTCTTTGAAACTACTGACTTTGCTATATCACAAGGGAAAATTGATTGACTGCTCTAAAACTGCACTCCATTAAATCTTCTATTACACTTGGGAATACTTGGACATCTAGTTAGTAACTCCTTCAGCTGCAAAAGAAGGTGGCAAGCTGGGGCCATCATTTTCAGGAAACATTAGAAATTGTTCTGCTGGAAATGCTCACTCAACTGACAAGTTGCTTTGAATATATCTATTTAGCATAACTATATTTACAAAGTAATTCCGCAGAAAAATACACTAAGAACAAAAGCTCAAGATTCTGTCTGAGGTAAACATCATTGCTCTTACTTTATGTTTCTTGGTTCTTAGAAGGCACTGCTAATCCAAGATCAAGTTTGGTCCTTATCTGACCTTTATTGACCTAAGCAAGTGAGAAAACAATGTGTTAGTCTTGAAAACATGACTGGCCACCTTAAAGTTATGTTATAAAGTAACTATATGGCAAAAAGCCTACAGAGGAGAAAAAAACCACTTTTTTCCCTGTTTTCAGAAAAGTTTTCCATCAGTCTCCCTAATTTTATATATTATACTTCAGTACAACGTACTATAGCTTATACTTACAAAATGTAGTAACTTCAAACAATAAGATTAATTCCTAGAGTTATTATTACAAGTGCTATTACAATTTGTCTTACTTTGTGGGCACATTCCTCTTTCCAAATTTTCTAGGCTGAGTGTACTCACACAGAGCTGCCAGATAAGCACATCAACTCTGTGCTGAAGACTTTGTAGGTATCTAGAGCATACACTACTGATGACTTGAGGTTTTATACAGAGCTAGTGTTTGTTTTGCTTGATCACACACACTAACAACCACTTCTTGAAAAATCTGAGTTCAGGTTAACACAGAATTCAGGAACAACAATGTATTTGTGGCCTGCAGCCACAACCCCCTGGCAGATGTGTGCAGGTAATGAAGGTGGGCTCAAAACATCAGGGCAGCTCAGGTTATGCTGCCAGTATTTTATAACCAAGGCTGAAATCTGCCTTGTCCCAACAAAGCCAGCCATTAAAGCTCCCAATGACTATTGCTATGCTGCATTTCCCATTTTTTTCCTCTACAGTAAGACGTTATGGACCTGTGATAGGAATCAGGGTGCTGAACTGGATGGATCTTTTGTGCCAGCACATAGACCCTTACACTCCCATTATTTCTTACAGACAAAATCCCAGGCCTGTTGGTTTTAACTCTGTCAGTGACCTCACCAGTAAAGTAAAATGGAATTGTTACACTGTGCTATCACAATCTGTTTTATACATACATAGAACTGGGGAAATCAGGTGCTGAAATCAAAACACAACAAATGAGCGTGATTTAGCAACTAGCTAAACTATACTCCAATTAACTCTCACAAATTTACTTTGAATTGTTTTGTACCCTACGTCTAGTTATTGGTTATCTAGTTATCAATATCCTGATGATGCTTCATTGAAGAACTGCATTTAATGGAAGGATCTTCATAAATTACAGACTTCAGAACGTCCACTGAATACAAACTTCAATACAACATAGTCTTGAAAGTATTTTGAAGTTGACATTTCAACACTCTTAAGAACACACCTCAATGGTTCCCCTACATACACATTTACAAAATGTAGATTTAACATTTTTCTGTGATAAATACATCACAATATATGTCCCACAACTTGCTTTAAGTTGTGGCATCTCCAAAGTAAAGCAATTTTTTTTTCTTTTTCCCTAAATCAAGCAAATTTCCATAATCCAGTATTTTACAGGAAGTGGAGATGCTTAGAGAAGTATGTAAATGTTTGCAAAATGAAAATCACAAAGTCAATTAAAAAAACCAAATGAAGAGAAGAGAAGAGAAGAGAAGAGAAGAGAAGAGAAGAGAAGAGAAGAGAAGAGAAGAGAAGAGAAGAGAAGATCCTTCCTTCCCTTTCAGTCCAGGATATTAGAAAAACAAAAGAGTTTTGATATTTCATGTGCTACTACGACAATCAGCAAAGAATGAGCATGAACACTCAACTTCCTTAAAAGGTGTAAACTTTAAGAAACTGTGGGGGCAGAAGAGTTAAAGAAGCACAACTACAAATGTGGTTAGGCCACTTGAAATACATACTTTATCTTTCCCCACAAAAGAAATGAAACAAAGCCTCAGACTTAACATGGGCAAGAAGAAAGATCTGATCACAGCTTTACTAATTTACTGTATGCACTGTGATAATAAAATGTGAAGCCTGACTCAAGAATCACAACAAAACTGTTACAATAGTTCCACTAATTTGCAGTTAAAAGATACTTGGAAAATGGTTGCTTTATTTTGCAATTAATTCTACCAAAGTGGCTTTAAAGAAACTTAAAAATGTAAATCTATGATTAAAAAATGTTTTTTAATCCACATCTATCCTATGTATTCATACATATTAAAAGATGCCTTGAAAAGTATCTGCCACAGGTCACCATTAAGGAACATATGTAAATCTTCTGAGGATGTTTATGAAAACAGTAAATATTTTTGCCTTTATAGTGTACTGAGAAAGTAACATGCCAGTTTTCTTTTCCTTTAAGTAATATGGACAGAAGTTCAAAGAAATAATATCAAAGAGCACAGAATTCTTGTGTGTAAATACTAAAAGCTCACCAGAAATTAGAAAAATAAAATCTCTTCTTAGAGATATACTACAGCTCTGGAAAATACAACTGACAATATAAAATACCAAACTTTTAAGATATTTTCCGGACTAACAACATACTGCCAGAGAAACCACATGGTATGTTTAATATGTGAATTATAAATATTTTATTCTGAGATTAAAAAAAATCAACCCTGTATTTACTGACCCATAATATCTATCACGTGGCATTCAGCCATTCAAAACCTCAAAGGCACAGAAGAGAACAGGGAGAGACTTGTGCATCCCTTTTTACCCTGCAAATATAGTTTGTGGAGTTTGTGTTTCCAACAGATACACAAAAATAATATGCTGCCCAGTAACAGCAGATTTGAAATTTATTACAGAAGAATAAGAGTGGCATTATAGGGCTGCTTATCTGTTATATCCAACATATTGGCACATCCAGTTATCACATATTCTGGTTGAATAAGATGAAAGCACAAGTGTTAGTAACTTGTTTTTTTCTAGTGCTTTGGCACAGATCAGAAATGCTGCAGCAGTCAGGAAGAAATGAAGCTGCACCTACTGAGAGCTCTAAAAGGGACGCAGCATCACTGATGCTGTTCCAGCTACACCAACCTTCCTGAAGAACAAGGGACTGTGGCATGTCTCATTAAGTTCTTTGTGTCCGATAATTTATCCTCTTCAAGAGGTACTGAGCATCAGCATAGTGGAAGCAACCTTCTGTGATAGCAGTCTTGCAAGCTGGAAGCAATTGTTCCGTAACTCTAAACGTGACTGGCACCACAGTAGTAAATCTCTGATTGACCAAAACACTCAAGAAATTAAACCACAGTAAAAGACAGACTGTGAAGGTTAAGAATTATCAGAGCCTCACATGCTTTATGGATGAGGCATCTCTTCCCACTTTCTCTCCCTTCCATCATTTTTTTTTCTGTGATGGACATAAGCAATTCAAAATAAGTAATACGGAAAAAATAAAAACTTTATTTTACTCTACTGATTTTGTACATGGAGATACAAAGGAGTTTTGTGCACAAAACCTGCTAAGACATCTCCATATCTGTGAACCATTTGTATTCCACACAGGACACAGACAGAGGTTCATTCCTTTGCTCCCATGTGTTTGAGCTTACCCTGGGAGCAGCCCAGAGCTTCACCAGGCCAGTGGCACCATGGAGGGCAGGGCACACACAGAAAACCCCATGGGCAGCTCAGGCACTTCCCCTGCAGCAGCACCAGAAGATGGGGCACTAGTCCTCAATCTTGTCCAGAGCTCTGCAGCTAATCAACGTGGTGAAAAGCAGCTTGGCAAGAGACATGGAAATGTCAAGTTTCTTGCACTAAATGTGATGGCTCCATTCCTGCAGTGTTCTTGCATTCGTGCTCTGGTTTAAAGAAGTGAAAGTCACCCATGGAGGATGAACAGCTAATCCCCAACTCTGTTTTAAGTCAGATGTTCCTAAGGGGTGGAAGCAACACAAACACGTCTGATGTAAATTCCTAGTCTTAGTTGGGTAGGGTCAGTCAAGCAAATTTAAGTCTTTTACCTCTCCTGAAACAGTAGTAACAGCAGTAACATTTCCACCAGTCAAAATAAACTTGCAAAAACTCAGGCATTACACCTCAATGACTGTAAGATGCTCCTTATGAACAAGATCTTTAACCAAGGTCTTGGGAATCAGCACATCAGAAACAAGCAGCAGAAGACAGATCCCAAGACAATCTGGACTTCCTGCAAGACAGATCGAATGGAAACAACCCGCTTCAATAAGGAAAAAAAATGGCTATTGCCTGAACAGCCAATTCTAATTTGTTGTTAATTGTAACTTTTCATCAAATAGCCATAAAAAACTACAACTCCAAGCTGCATACTGTAGATAATGGATTTGCCCTTTCAGTTAACTTAAGCAAAACAAATGTTTGAACTTTCAAGTAAATGCACAGAAAACATGATGAAGATTCGATCACTGCAGTGTTACTAGGGCTGTGAGAGAAACTTTGGGTTTAAGTGAGTAATTCCGATGCAATATCAAATTTTCAACAAAATGACAGCATTTCTCCATCAGTTTTCTACACTCAATCATTTAAAAAACTAGCACACTAAATGAAGAACAGCCCACAGGATCACTTTTTTTGACTTGTGGTCACTCCTCTGTATACAAAGCTTAAATTTTCTTGGAATATGTGTCTTTCGGCTTACTTATTAGGTGATTAAACCTGACACACAGCTTAATGCCAGGCCATAGAACTTCAGCCAGTTGCTCCTGAAATTTGTTTCAGTTTGTAATTTCACTGTATCTGTATAATTTAATGTCAAAGGCTTTAGTTCTAAAAATAAAACCAAAAGTACTGAATCATCATTGGAAGTGAAGTATCACCTTGAGAATGCTAGACACCAGTATGAAAAAAATGCATAAGTTTTTTGCAAGGCACTGGAAGAATTAAAAAAAAAAAAAAAAAAGAGAAAAGGTATTTTCCATTCCATAAAACATACAAAAATGTATAATTTTGATGCACAGGACTTTCAATATGTTAATCTGTAACATTTTAATGGAAATTGGTTAAGACACCTTAAAACACTAGGTTTATGACCAATGCCAAGGTGAAATACAGAGCGAAGAAAAGGCATCAAGGCATAGGGAGCAAAAGTTCACGCAAAATGTTTTGTTTACTTATCAGTAAAACCCAGTGCAAGTGTTTTGATATGAGCAGCAATCATGGCCCAAGCCTAGCCAGAGTTACACAAATGGATCCAGTGGGCCAATTCTATTATGGGTGTTAGCTGTACCAGCAGCTCCCTGAGGAAAGGCAGAAACACTCAGTAATTTGACTAGATACAAAGTCCAACACCAGAGAACTTCAGTGCATTTCTATGTCACCTAATACAAAAACAAATTATTAAATTGTATGAGAAAGAGACTCTTCCAAACTCAGCACAGATTAGTAGTTGTCTACAGACTGCGACTTGGTATGTCTGACGTGCTGGCTAGCACACAGCTCTCCCATGGAGCACTTGTACAGAATCATTTCAACATTTCATCAAACAAACTTGTCATGCCAACCACAGATCGGGGTGACTTCAATCCCAGACATCACTTGCAAGAGTTTGCAAAGGAGGTCAAGGGATTTGACTGCAGAGAGCTAACAGAGCTGGCTCTCAAAACCTTGGAAATGAGGGCCACTTCTAATTACTCCAGTGATGATAACAAGTAACAATGTTTAGTGGGAAACAGGTCAGTAAGCCAAAGCAAAGTTGTCACAATGAAGAAAAAGGTAACCTACCATTTGCCTAAAGGCTGTACCAAGGATTTTTCAAAAACCACACTAACAAACCGAGCAGGCACGTACAAAGAGAGGTGACATAAGATGCCAATGCCTGTTGAAACAAACCTGGGGAAATAAAAACCTAATGCACCCTTTCCTATGTTGTCCTTCACCTGTCTTGTTCATCAGCCTCTCCATGTCTGTCCGCCTCACTAACAAACAGTTGCCTCTTGAAGAAACAAACAACAAACTTGCAAACAGAAAGGCTCGTATTCCCCTCATCCACAGAGGCTGGCAACATTACTGATTGTTTCATTTTCCATCTAGAAAAAAGAGTCTCTTCAACGTTTCTACCACAGTTAAAAAAAAAAAAAGAGTTGGTAGTCTTCAGCACAACCTCTAAAATGCATGGGAACAAATGACATTGAGGATACAAAGCCAGACCCAGTCACGCTGCCAGTCCATTAGTAGATTTCAAGGTCTTGATCTTTGAATTCCAAATCACTTGCCTACCTAGAGATCAGCTCCCTCTCTTCAGGGATGACATCCAGAATAAAAAGAATCCCACAAACAAGTGAATCCATTAAGATTTTTTTTTTTTTTTTTTTAAGAAAAACAAACCTACCTTCCTTTTTTATAAGAGGATTTTTCATTTGTATTTTGGAAGAATCATGACACATATCAGCAGAAATAGTTGGCACTCATACTTAAGCTAACAATTGCAAATAGATTACACAACATTTTTTTGATCAAGACACCAGATCAAGATCCAGAAGGAAAAAATTGAAGTATAACAAATGGCACCAGATTTCAAGCAGCAGATTCAAACAATATTGTATGGCATGAGTTTTAAATAAGACAACCATGTCAATAGCACAGGCAGTTTACAAAAAAAACAGTTTTAATTACTTAATAATTAGCATTTCGGGTCAACTTGCAGTAATGTCCTTCCCAAATTAGTGCTCACTATATTTAAGTCATTTATTATTTTATGATTTTTTTCAGACATGGCTAGAAAATCCATTATAAGACAAAACTTGTCAAAAACGAGCAACAATTTAGAACATAGAGACAGCTTGATCACACGAGAGTCCAAAGGCATGAACAATTTTGGCATCTTAAATAAACTTTGCACTTGCACGATTGAAGAATCTGCCTGATTTTTAAAATTTAAAAGCATCTCTTCAGGTGTTTCTCAAAAGCGGCATTTGCGCAATGGCCACTACGCGCCACCTGCCCAGAGCATGACTGTGCCCCACAGACCATTGAGCCAACAAGTCAACATTCTGAACACAGTTTAAGACAGCCAACAAGAGTCATGCACAGTGATCGCTCTTAGCCTCAGCCCAATGCCCAGCTAACAGAATTTTCCTGGTTGTTTCTCTGCACCCATCAAATCTGTTATGTCCTTGCCCAGCTTTGGCCAAACACAGCACCACACGAAGAGCGAGTACAGGCCGCAGCATGGCCTACAGGCCCAGCTCCACAAACCCAACAGAACTTCTTCCAAAGTCAATGCAAGGTTTTGGCAATCCCTCTCCGACTTCCAGGGATGATCCCTTCAAGATTGGCTTAAGCCACATTGTGAGAATGGGGAAACTTGCCAAAGCAATTAACCATGATTTATCTGTCTTGGGAATACAGGCCCTCGGTCTTCTTCCTAGTCCATCAGTTCAGCACCTCTGCTTGACAGTCAACTTGCTTAAAATACAAGCTCACCCGGGGCACCTTCCACTGACTTCTACAGCATCTGTTCACCCATGGCATCGCAGATGTAACTCCATTGATGAGAGATACATGTGCACCAGCTGTGCAGTAAGACATCTTCTGTCAGGTGTCCTGAAGGCTACCTGCCTCCTTTTAACCTTATGAGTTCCAGCCTCTGGATATATTTTTTTTTAATAGATCACTGTCTGGATGCATATTAACTATCAGATAAGAGCACTTTTGGTTTTGGGAGGCCACTTCTCTACCCAAAAGGCAAGAACAGTTCCAAAACAACAATGGCTTTTCACTCGCAGGGGTGACTTCTTGTAAAAATAAAAACAAGGAAGTTCAATCCAAGAGAACCATGATGCTCTTCAGTTAAGGGCAAGGATGTGAAATCGCCACACGTAAGATAGGAAATTCAAAGTTCGGCTGTCACCTTGTTCCCTTCTTCACCCCAAGACCTCCCTCTCCCGTCAGCACACGCTTTGACCACCTCCCGAGTGACGAGCGAAGGATGGCGTGTCATAGCCCTAACTTTCAATCTTTTTGGCTTCTCTCTCGCAACCTCAACCCTATCGTTGGAGCACGAAGGGCCGAGGAGTTTAAATTTTAATATTTTGCACCGCCGCAGCTTGCCGCACGGCCAAGGCACACGAAGGTGGCACAGGACTTTGGCATGGACACAAATCCAAGAGGGAAGCCCCTCTGCCCTCCTCCTCACCCCCCGGCCCGGACAGAGGCAATAACTCGGCTTTGCTCACATTTCTGCACAGCGCCGGGCTCGCACTTCGACGTGCTCACTGCCGGGGCTGTCAGCGCTGCTCGCCCCATCCAGCACCCCCCCTTCTCCTGCCGGAGTCAAAGTGTTGTGCGAACGTGGGGAAAGGACTGGGGGGGAGCGCAGGCCACGGTAACACTTTGCCGTCTCCTCCGTTCAGTCACATTTCCGTCCTCCTCCAGCAAAACTGGGGAGGGAAGGGGGGGCGGGGGGCCAGGCTGGGCACACACGCAGGCGCTGGGCCCAGCGGGAAGGGGCAGCAGCCGCGGCAAGTGTGGGTGACAAGCCCGGCGGCGCTCCCGGGGAGCAACAAAAACGCTCTCGGGTGCGGTGCGGTGGGGTGGGGTGGCCGGCGGGGCCGGGGGCAGGGCCGGCGGGGCTCGGGGGCTCTTACCTCGTAGAGTTCCTCGGAAGCCATGCTGTGGGAGCCTCACAAGGTGGAGTTGGGTGCTGGTTTGGAAATACTTTTGTTTCAGTTGGTGTCCGTTTGGCCTCCTCCTCTTCTCCCTCCTCGTCTTCTTCTTCTTCTTCTTCTTTTTCTTCTTCTCCTCCTCCTCTTCCCCTCCTCCTTCTCTTCTTCCCGTCCTCCTCCTCCTCCTCCTCTTCTTCTTCCTCCTCCTCCCTGCGCGTCTCTCTCCAGCGCAACTAGCAGCTCCGCTCGTTAAATGCCAGTGAGGTGCTCCTGTTCCTGCCCCTGCTGCTGCTGCTGCTGCTGCTGGCGCTGGCGGCGGCGGCGGCGGCGGCGGCGGGGGGGGTGCGCGCACGGCAGCTGCGCAACTCGCTCGCTCTCCCCGCTCGCCCTCGCACTGCCCGCCGCGCACGCACCAGCGCGCGCGCCCGAGCGCGCGCCCGCGGGAGCACGCAGCGCGCGCACGCAGAACTCACACGCGTGCTCTCCCCCCCCCCCCCCCGCCCCCCCGCACCCCTCCGTCCGCCGCCGGCTACACTCGCTCGCTCCCTCCCCAGGAACACTAATCGAGCGCAGAGAGGCAGCGCCACACGCGAACCACCGCTCTCCGCCCCGCCGGCTCCGCCAGCCGCCACCCCCCCGCCCGGCACCATCCTCCTCCTCCTCCTCCTGCTCCTTCTCCTCCTCCCCCCAGCCCATCCCGGCTTTGATCTCCCATTGTCTGCTCAGCTGAGCCCGGCGGCGCGCCGGGGGCGGCGGGGGCGCGCGCCCGGGGCCGCGCCCGGGAAGCCGCGGGCGATGGGAGCGGGGGGTGCGCGGGTGCGGGTGTGCCCGCGGGACGGGCGCGGAGTTGGGAGCGGGGCGGCGCTGGAGGACGCGGGGCCCCACGCACGTGCAGGGCCCCGTCCCGCCCCCGGCCCCCGCCCGTGCCCGTGCCCGTGCCGCCCCTCCGCCACCCCCGGCTCCGCCACCCCCGGCTCCATCGCCCGTCGGCAGCGCCGTGTGTAACGCGCCCGCACGCGCTTCCTCCCGTCCGAACTTCCTCGGTTGGATGCCTTTGCCGTAAAGAAACTAAGCAGCCCTCGACGGTGGCTGCCAGCACCGGATATGTGCCTTCCATCTCCCGGCTGCCCGTGTTTGCCAAGCCGGGAAGGCCCTGCCAGGGCCGCCGTGGGATGATGGGCCAACAGAAAGTAGCTGAACTGTTGACTTGGTTGTGAGTCCATCGCTAGCTACACCCTGCAACCTGCTCCTGTCACCTCGTGTGTCATCTGGGGCTGCCTCACTTGAGGTGCCGTGTAGCAAGCCATTAGCTTGACGAATGGAAGGCTTTGTAATGCAAAGGTAGATGTAACGAGTTACTCCTTCGAGAGAAAATTCTTCAAGGCATAGTTTACCATCTCAAAAGGGCTGAAGGGTGGGACAAACCCAGTGTCAGGACAGGAATGCAAAGCTGTGTGTTCTGTCATACAGCGGCGTTTGTTCCAGAGAGAGTTTCCCATTCCATGCCACAACAGGGAGCCGTTCTCTGCCACAGAACAGCACTGGCTGACGCAGAGTTTGTCACATTTGTGTCACCAACCAAGCCATCGAGTCTACTCATTTTTAACCAAGTTTTTATTTTTTTTTTCAAAGTCTTTCAAAGGTCTTCCTAAAGAAATGTTTTCTAATGTTCTACTTCGATGGACAAGTTTTGGACCGTTGGCCAGCAGATACTAATTTGGAAAATTTTGGTCCATTTATGGGCTTTGGATGATTTATGGACAGAGAGCTGGAGATTCCTTTCTCAGATTTGATTAATCTGCCCATTCTTTATGACGAACATGACAATGTCTCCAAGGTCAACATCCTTCATCTGGATAACTGAAATTCTCTACTGGTCTTCTAGATGGACATCATTTGTGCAGATAAAACATCCAAGAACTTTCATACTTTTCATACTTTCCAATCTTTTTCAATCTTCTATCTAATCTACAAAAAGTTTTTTAATCCACTCCTTTATATCTTTAAGGGCTAGGCTTAATCTCAGGTGGTGAAAGAGGGGGTCGTTCGGTAACAATAGCAGAATCGTTGGTGGAAGGATGGGCCCACACACAAAATTAGATTGGTTAAGATGTAGTAACTCTGTGACTGCCTTCTGGAGATGAGCATTTAATCACCATTCCTAGGAGGTGGGACAAATAATTTTGGAGCTGTACACAGCGTAATGTCACTGTTGTAGCCTCTGTTTGAAGGACAGTCTTTGAAAGCAATTGGTATTCACATGATAGCAAAGAGATGGCAGCAGTGGTTGCTGAAGATGTTACTTTGCTTTGCAAAGGCATAAAAATAGAACATCTTAATCTTTACTAAGGATCTCACCATTGCAGTAAGCCAGGTCTTAGGCATTTTGATTTTCTGGATGATTCAGTTCATCAGTACTTCTCGATTTTTAGTATTTCAAGGAAAAAGCCAAAGCTCAGTTAGCAGTAGTTTTTAGTGTTCTGACCACTCTCCACAATTCATCTTCAGTGAAAGAATTTCTTCTTTTACACATATTCATTGCTTACATTGCCATTAATTCTTTTTTGCCTTTCTTCCTAACCTTTTGTCCTTGTTGCTTGGTAAGACTTTTCAGGAGAATAAATCACACTATTCAAAAATACCATCTGACAGTGCTATGGTTGAAGCATCTGAGAGGTTCTAGGTTTTCATGAGCAGTTGTATTTTGCTGCACAAGATTCCATGTTAGCTTGCTGTCATCTTGCTTTTTCCAGAAAAAAAATCAAGTTGTCCAAATGTTGCATGATGTATTGTCAAAATCATTGTTTCTTTCTTATTTCTTAGATGTTTCATACGTTCCTCATTGGGGGCAGGACGTATCAAATTTCAACAATATTTTGTTTGTTGAAACCAATCTTATTGCCAGCTTCCTACGTGGCTTTCCTAACATTGCATGTAAATATTTCCAGAAGAGAAGTTGTATGGAATGCAGTAATGGAGCAGTCTAGGAAGACTGGAAAGCCCGGCCAGTTTGTTCTGACAGTGGCAGCAAATGTTTTCAGAGGTGGTTGAACAGCCTCGCTTATTCCACCTTGGGAAAAAGCCAGACAATGTCAGCCAGGCAGGAAGTTTTGCAATGTCCATCCAGAGCTTCCAGTTTGAAGTGGACAATTGCCTTAATGGCATTCCTGATAAAGTCAGGAGGACAATTGTTCTTCTGTTTAGCAGAATCAAGAATGTTCTAATTTATGGGCAAAAAAAAGATAATGGAATCAAGTTAATTTGAAAGGTCAACTCAATTTTGACCTCGTTGTGTGCCACTGTAATGTCTATAAAGATCTTCATAGGTGGTGGAACAGCTGAAGTTGAAATAGTTGTGGTTATAGGTCACAGCTACCTGAAAGTTTACAGTATTGAAAATATCGTGGAGATCTGTATTGGATGACAATGGGTCTACATCTCTAGGATTTGCTCTAACTGAGGGATCACAGACATACTTGATATGCAGGGATTTATCCACGAGATCATAACTCTTGATAATGAGAGCCAACTTATGTTTGGTTATATTAAGGTGATAATCTGCCTTTTAGTATTTGGGAGTAAGGCTTAGAAAGGAAGCATTTAGTCATTGAGATACAGCCAGTGATTAAAGGATTTCAGTAGGTGGAATTGATATGGCTAAATGGGATGGTCTATTCTGTAGGCACTAACACCCGATCCAATCATCCTATGCACTTTTTCACAATCAAGGAAAGATAGTCACCATCATTGGTGGAATTCCCAACATGCTCCATCTCATCCTAATGCAGATGCCTATGTCTGGTCAGCTGAATCAAAGTCTAAATCTGATTTATTTTGCTGACTTATTTTTTACGGATTGGCATTACATCACCTATTCTGCAGCTGCTTAGAGAAAGTTGAGATTAATCCTACTCACGTTTCTATAACCCAGGCATTCTTGATCTAAGACAACTGGATGGTTTAAAACTCTGTAATGGCCAAATTATGTTAACAGTTTAGATCTGAAGTGCATAATATCCCTTTGCACCTAATATTTTTTCTCTCCTATTTTGATCCTGTGCTCATTTGCCCTCAGCTTCTGGGGTGTGGCTCATCCATGTAATTTGTTATTCTCTGTAAATTCTGTCCCTCTAAGTTTCCTCATCTCTTCCTCATCTCCATCCCAGTCTATTGTCTTCTAAGTGTTCTGAGATGTTTAAATTGAAATGGAGAAACAGAAGTGATAGAAAAAGGTATTCTTGCAATCTGTACTTCCAACACTCCAGAGCTGAGAGTTACGTTTCCCCATTTTGTAGTGAGTGCAGTTAAAGAGAGGTCATTTCAGGCAGATAAAAGGGCTTAATTTTCAACACATGGAGGAAAGTGGGATCACTTGAAGGAGCAACTGCTGAGCAAGATTCTTTATGTGAAAGTCTGGGAAAGAGGACCTCCTATTTCTCTAAACTACTGAGACATTCCTTCCACTGATCTGAAAAACCTTGATTCTAGATTAGATTAAGACAGTAACACAATCAGTTTTAAATAACTGGAGAAATGAATGGCAATGTTTAGAGTAATATATTCTTGGTAATTTCTGGACTGACATTATGATATTTAGTTATTTGTTGATAAGGGCAGTTTCTTTCCCCAGATTTTTGCTTTCAAAGGATGTGATCAATACACTGTTTCCTTGTGGACTTCAATTATAGACTCAATGTAGCCATTTTTTTTAAGAACCAATGATTTTTCTTTGCAATATGACCAAATAAGGGGGATTTTGTTATCCATTCTCTACCCATGTAGAATTAAGATATGAAATTACAGAAAATATTGTCAGGGTTATCCACTGATTTCTACTGTTCAATTAAAGAGGCCTAGATTTAAAAACCCAAGTGAATCTAATGCCTTTTATTTTTAAAGCAGCATTTTTATTGATATTTGTTACAGGTATAAATATTAGATGCTATTGTACCTCTAGCTGCATACTCAATATCTTGAATTGTCTTTCCAAAGTTATATTTAGAATCCATGTTTGACTATGTTTTAATGGCTTGCTTAGCATCAAGCAGAAGTTTTATAACAGAATTAGGACTAAATTACATGGGACAGAATGTGCATTTTATCTACAGGACCTGCTTTTCTCTTTGTGCATTCTCCTGACACTTTCACCTCCTGCCTTTCTAGTTTTGCAACACTTGAAACTGGAATCTTACATGCAACAACTTCCATCTGCAGCAGACATAGATAGCCCTGACTATGGGCACTGTGAAGCCAATGCTAACAGGGATGAGATCAGTATCTTGACATCCCTGGTTAGTCTGCATATATTCTACACATTTCTGATTTATTCCTAGGAGAGGATTTGTGCCTTCAATGAGGCAAAAGCACCACAGAAAAGGCAATTTGAACAGCTGATTGGAGAACACACAGAGAAAATGAATATGTACCAATATTACCTAACTTAAAACGAGTTTATGTTTAAAAGCCTCAAGCTGGAAATCTAAAATAAAAAGAATCTTGTGCAATCACATTGCTCACCCTTTCAGCTCACCGTGTTGGTCACCAGCAGAGTTTAGATGTTTACATCCACATCAGAGATAAAAACTTTTAGCTACCTCCTTGAACTCCTTGGCTCTATCCAAAGTAGTACTGTCTTACCACTGGAATGTAGCTTCCCTTGCCTTGGTGAGGATGAGAACAGGTTTATAAAAGCACTAAGAAAACAAAATCCTGGCTTAATAGTTGGGTTGGGATGGGAGCATGGAGTGAAGATGAAGGATAATTTTATCCTTATAGAACACTTTAAATGTCTGATCAGCCATAACAATTTGCTCATTCTCATAGTCAATGTAATGATCATTATGAAGAGTGCATTACCTGAACATTAAATTAGGGAATGTCCTCATCACTTTTTGAAAGGAGGTGTCATAATCTAAGAAAACTGTAGGTTGAGGACTGATGCAAATGTAGGTACCGTGTCTGAAAGACAGACATTCTTTGCTTTTCTCTTTGAATTTGTAATTTGCGTTCTCATGACTAAGTACGCTTTAGAATGAGTAAGTATGTGGAGAATAGGGACTTCTGAAATTCTCTGTTTTTACAGAGATTGCAGAGAGCCTTACAGATTTTTAATGAAGAACATTATACTGTTACAGCTCATACAAGATATTTTTTCATAGAGAATTTTGGGTTTTTTTTCTGATTATAGATAGAGTATTTAGAGACTGACTTTTCTAAAGTGTAAGTATCTCCAGCTTTTTTTTTTCCTCAACATGGTGTATCAAGCCTTTTCTGAATCCTACAACCAGTGTTTTCCAGTGAAGAGAATGTTAGTTTGGGTGGTAAACTGTTAGGTGTTTTCCTTTAGGAAAATAATGACATTTGTAAACATTGAGGAAGAACAGGATGTTTCTTCTGATAACTGGAGAAGGATTAAAAACCATCATTTTTTCCCATTCAGATGAGAAAAATAAAAATGCCTAACAGTATTTTCTTCTTAAATAACTGAAAAAGGGAAAACTGAATAATGTAGAAGAGAGTTATCTTCTAAAGCAATATAAATGCCTTTTTATGAATAAACAATATGAACTTAAGATCTATGGTTATTTTTCAGTTTGAAGATTCAACACCAGTTTACTGGAAACAGCCATGAGGTAGGAAAACAAACATTATAATCAATGATACTAATGATAGGGGGTACAAAACCCAAATGATTCACATGGAAACCCCCTGACAATAGACAATACCCACCTGCTCCCTCTGCCACGCTATGCCCACTCGGAAGGGAGCCCTTCCCCATCCCTAGAAGATGATGTGAGGTGGTACAGAATAGCCTCTGGGTCCTAGCCATGCCCCTCCTGGATACTGCAAAAATTACCCCTGTCCTGGATAATTTAGTTTTAGGATGATTTAGTCTTCCTGTAATCATCATAATGTGGATTTTTTCAGTAGTGTGCAGCCTAATTCTACCAGTACTTCTTACCAGAAGCTTGACTCATGTAAGAATATTATGCTAATGCTAGGCTTAGTGCTTGAAAAACTTCAAAAAACTGTGCAAGCTGCCTTTCAGCACAGAGAAGGGAAAGTAAAATGTGTGCTTGATTCATCATTAGCCTGCAGATTTCACTGTGGATTCGATGTAGCCTGAACAAATATGACATTATATTCCATAAAGAAGAGGTGCGAATGGTAAGGAATCTTTAGTGGCTCGTCTTAGAGATGATTCACAAACAGTTCCCTTTTGGAGAAGTGTGTTCATGTTACTATATAGCTTGGTAAAATTGTGACAAAGTGGAAGAGGAAGTGGTCTGAATGACTTTCATTTTGTTTCCTTTCTGTTGTCTAAAGGACTTACCGATTTGACTGAGGGTCCACAGATGAATTAATTACCTTTTGCAATAATTGTGGCAATATGAAAGGTCAAAACTATCATATAGCTTCTTATTTAGCATTGGCACTGGAAATTAATTTGTTTCCTAGGGACAGACTATGACAGTATGACCCTTTTAACATAGAAGCTTAAGTCAACAGTCTACTCCTCCTGGGTCAGTTTACAGATGGAGGTTTTGCAGCTGAGAATTGATGGATCTGAAATTGCAGATTCATGCAATTTTAATCTTTTCAGGTAGCCCCCAGTAACAAAGGCTGGCACATGCAGTCAATAGCCTTGTTGTTTAGACTGGCAGCACTGGAACAAAAGGCCTTGTTCCAGAAGTTTGCCTGTATTAGGATAGGCTGAATTCTACTGGATTTGTTCTATTTTAGCAGCTGCTCACTGGCGGTCATTTGGTATCATAATACAAGGTTTGCTATCAATAGACAAGGGTAAATTCCCTAGTAAACACTTAACTATGTTTTGCCATCAAGCCTCTATGTCTTCTTGGACTGTGTTCATTGTCCTCACACAAGGAGATCGTGTTTTAGAAGGGCATGGATATGTTTCTATCAGTCTTTCTACAGGAATGTAATGGAGAATGAGTTTTCCTCTAGAAAGTCAAACATACAAAGTCACAATTATTATATTTTGGTATTAATTATTTTGTGTTGCAGCACATTCATTATTTTTAAAAGCAAAAAAATAAAGTTAATGCATCAAAATTAACTCATACCTAATCAAACAGAGAAATTAACTAAGTGCCTGTGGTATTTTTGGTTGATGTTACTGCATTTTTGTCATCTTGGCTCGCTGAAGTGAACATAGTTTGAACACAGATTGTAAGGGACTCCTGCCTTTAAAAGTTCTTTACATCTACCTTTTGTAATTTTACCCTAAGGTCACTAGGCAGCAGTGAGGAAAATAAGTGAGCAAAGGAATTATGGAGACATTCCAGTGAGTACTTTCTCAAGGAGTCAATTCACTGGCAGGTTGTGTTGTTGGCGCATCCCAATAATGAAAACTACAAAAGCTATTCCAAAAATAACATTTTTTAAACATTGTTCTGGGAAAAAAGAAATCAAGAAAGAAACAAGCAAACAAAAAACCCCCAAACCCAACTACAAACTGAATTTTTTCAGGTGAAGTATTCCTTCAAAGAATTTGTCAAGGGTCATATATTGAAAAGTTGCAATCCAAGTGGTTTAAAGTCAGCAAAGATAGTGATGTAAAATGTCTTATACTAGAAAGTGTCAAGCAGCATTAACTGTAGGCATTACTGTATGTATTGACTATAATAAAACAGTGTAACTATGTCCAAAGATACAATCTTAGACCATCACAGGCATACAAAGTTCTTTAAAATAAATATGGGATGATGCCATTCCTCACAAATAGCATAGTTATGAATTAGTCAAGCAGGTAAAGCCCAAATGAGTGCAGAAGATATTATCTTTAAAACATCATAGTGTTACATTTTTTTCCATATAATATATATATCACAGAGAAACTATTTGAAAAGTATTTGAAAATTTGTAAAAACAGTATTGCAATTGTTGCCTGAATCTTTTGAACCTGCAAAGGCTGCTCTAGTTAACTTGACTGCAATAGTTCAAGGTTCAGACAAGACGAAAACTTGAAAGGAATATCTGCAAAAAAACTCAGAACTACTTGAAATTGTTTCTGTATACGGAGTGATTCTAAAGTGCAATAAAGGATTTTCTACACCTACAAAGTCTGGAACACTGGGATTTCCCAAAGGAATAGACTTTTTTTGCTAAAAGCTCTAAAGAATAGCAAGGGAAAAAGACTCTGTCACCCATTAAAAATGTATCAGAAATAATTTATATTTCTTTAAAAACTGCCTCAGTCCAGAGCAGAGAACTGTTCATCTTCCTGGCTCTATTCAGAGACTCTGTCATGTGGAACATGTCAAGGAAACTGGAGATGGCATCACAGCAGAAATTTCTCTGCTTCTGTAGGAAACAGGAGAAGCCAAGGGCTCAGGGCTTATTTCAAATTCTATTCTTTACATTAGTTGTTCTTGAGCATACTTGAAACATGCCGAAGAAAATCATCAGCAAGTGGCATATAGTAAGACGAAACTGATTTTTATGCTTTATGGACATACTCCATTTGTCAGGTGATAATACTCTCATCGACTTCAAAGGTCAAAGTTTTATGAAGCAACTTCTGGAGTGAGCAAATATAATTTTTCTGAAGATAAGTATTCATTCATAGGCAGAGAATGTATCTGTATTCAAGGGGTAATAAACTCAAAAGTGTTGTGGGTTGTTTGTTTGTTTTTTCCGGAGAGTTGTAATTGTAGGAGTAGACAATGGAGTTGGTATCAGCCTTTTCCAGAGTCCAAACATGTAATTTCCAGTATTACAGGAGTGACTTCACCTGTGGCTGCTCTCTAACTTGTCTGATGCTGGGTTTGTGTGCCATCTTGCTTTTCTCTTATTTTCAATCGGGAGGCAAGTGCTGTCCTGTATATAGCAATGTCTGTCATGCTGTACATCTGACTGGTTTCAGGCACCTGTTTTTCTTTTGATATTGACAAACAGCTCCTTGAAAGAAGAGATCTTTATTTAGCAGTTGGAATAAAGCATGAGAGAAAAGGAGATTTTAGAAACACCAAAGAGCCTAAGCACATATTTAGTTCAATTTTGGTTAAGGTCCAGCTGGAACCAATCCACTGCATAGGGATATGCAGAAATAACATAGTCATGCTGACAGTCATCAAATGGCTTCTTACAATTCCTTCACCACCAAGAACAGGCAACCTCTAACAACTGACACAATCAGCTCTGAATAGGTAAATTGGCTCAAATAACCTGACTTACAGGAGTGAGTTTAAAAATCAGTGGGGATATTAATGATGGTCCTGCTCCTTTGCAGGAATACTCTAGAGCATCCACAGAAGGTTAACCCAGGTGTTCACATGTCTGTGTCTGTCACCTGGCTGGAAGTGAAAATTCACATCAAGATCTGAAAGTCAAGTGTCCAGCGGCTTATGTACAGTACAGAAACTTCACATTAAAGACAGATCCAAATTCAGCATGAAAAATTATCCAAAGACACACCTGCAATTGTCACTGTCACATTCCTATTACATTGTGTAAGAAGAAAACAATGTCTGACAAAAATAAGATAAACACAGACACATGAGTGAAAGAACTGACTACAACACTTGCATTTATCTGATATTCTAAGGTCAGTTAAAACATATATTCAGTGTTATCATGGAAATGTCACATAAGGAAATATAATACTAGTTTTCTTAAAGAAAGCTGAAGAGAAGAACAGCTGTAGGTATGTTCTCAACAGAGATGAAACAACACAGTAGTTATTGAAGATAAATATATATATTTTCGGATTCCACTTTCCATCTTCTTGTTTATTCACAGAAATCCTTGCCATCTTCCAGCACGGGTACCTTCTCAGTAACATGAAACACAATTACATTGCTGCTGATGAAAATGTAGCAGTGAACAAGGTAAAGTAGGTTCATTTTCTGTCCAACTGGTTAAGGAGAATTTTTGACCCTGTCAGCTAATTTGGAATCTCAAGGCGTGGGGGGAATTTATGAAGCTGAAGATTAATAACCATACTCTATGCAATTCCTGACACTGAAAAATACTTAAAACAGCATTTGCATGGCTGTTTGGCTCTTTGGGTTTTGAAGAGCAGCCCAAGGTAAAAATTTGTTTTGCATTCTAGGATATAAAGAGAAGAATTTTGTTTTCAGTGGAATATAAACCTTAAAGCAAGACACCTATGTACTTACACAGATTTTCCCCTTCACTATAAATAGTCTTCAACATGTAGACTGATGTCCTGCTGATTCAGGCTTGCTGAAGAAATGCAATTTCTATTTAAATCTTGTTGGAGTTATAAATATATTTTTGGGAAGTAACTGGCAAAAATTAAAAGTCTTCACATGGATATTAATTCAGAAAACAATTATACGCCTGGAAAGAAAGAAAACAATTCCATTCCTTTGTGGAATTTCGAGTTCTGGCTGTTAAGAGTCTACTAAAGGAAAAGTTGATGAAAAATTTAAATTTTTGGTTTACTGACAAATCAAGCATCAACATAATTTATTTCTAAGTCTTCAGCTAACAGACAAAATCTGAAAGACCAGATTGCAATTTCTTGGGGTGCTTTGGGCTTTTTTTATCACCTTGTCTTCTGTGGTCATAATTGTGAAACAAATCTTGTTGTGTAGACCCATGTCAGCTTTGCTTAAATTTGTTCTCATCTTTTCTCTCCTGCATGCAACAAAATCAAATGAATGTACGTCTACAGTTTTCCTCTTAGTGACAGTAGTAATTAGAGATATAGAATCATAGAATCATAGAGTATACTGAGTTGGAAGGGACCCAGAAGGATCATCAGTCCCAGCTCCTGGCCCTGTACAGGACCATTCCCAAGAGTCACACCATGCTCCTGAGAGCATTGTCCAAACACTTCTTGAACTCTGTCAGGCTTGATGATGTGGTCACTTCCTTGGGGAGCCTGTTCCAGTGCCCAGCCATCCTCTGGGTGAAGAACCTTTCCCTGATATCAAACCTAAACCTCCCTGACAACTCCAGACCATTCCCTTGGGTCCTGTCACTGGTCACTACAAGGACGACATCAGTGCCTGCCCCTCCTCTACCCCTCATAAGGAAGTTGTAACTGCAATGAACAAGTGACCTCAGTCACTCCTCATGTGGCTTCCCCTTGAGGCTCTTCACCATCTTTGTCACCCTCCTTTGGATGCTCTCTAAGACCTCCATGTCTTTCTTATATTGCAGCACCCAGAGCTGCCCCCAGCACTGGAGGTGAGGCTGCCCCAGCTCAGAGCAGAGCAGGACAATCCCCTCCCTTGCCCATCTGGTGATGCTGTGCCTGATCCCTCAGGACAGGGTTGTCCCTCCTGGCTGCCAGGGCACTGCTGGCTCGTGTTCAACTTGCCATGGACCAGGACCCCCAGGTCCCTTTCCATGGGGAAAAGGACCAGCCTCCTTTCCCCAGTCTGTACATCCAGGGTTGTTCTGTCCCAGGGGCAGAATCCAGCACTTTCCCTTATTGAGCTCCATACAATTGTTGATTGCTCAGGCCCTAATTTATCAGGTTCTCTCTGAAGGGCCTCTTTGCCCTCAAGGGAGACAACAGGCCCTCCCAATTTAGTGTTGTCGGCAAACTTAGTATTCCTTCAAGTCCTGCACTCAAGCAGTTTACGAAGATACTGACGAGCACTAGACCTAAATGGATGCCTAAGAGGAACCTTGGTCTAAAAGGCTAAGACTGGTCAGCTTTGACTTTCATCCATAGATGAACATTCTCCATCAGATTTCATTGTGAATAGAGTTTTCAGGCACTTCTACATTTTGAGGATCTCATTGACTCTTTAAGACTCATTTTTTCCCCCGGCTTTTGGAAGAGGCTATTATTCTCCTTTAAATGGCATGAAAGTAATTATTTTCAAGATCTTTTAAAGATCTTTTCAAGATCCTTTCAATCTGAAGAGAAAAAATATTATCATTTATAATAGTGGTTATCATTATTGTTATACGCAGAAAAAAAAGTTAATTTTTTTTTCAAATGTGATTTGAGGAATAAAGTTCTGTATACTTTTTCCTATTCTGTTTAGACTGTGGCATCTCACACAGTAGGTGATACATCTTCTGATGTCAGGAACTTAGTCCATTAAATTCTAGAGCCGTACATTGCACTTCAGTATTCACTAACAATATTGTGGAAGCCCACACTGCCACCACTGTAAGTGATTTTGCTCAGAAAGCATATTTTAATTTAGTTTAATTTATATATGCGCTTGAGTTACAGTACATAAGTTTTATTATTTTTGCAACCCTAACCAAATAATTAATTGTAAAAAAAAAATCTTTCAAATGAAGTCTGATAGATAATTTTTTACCAAGACTCTTTTCACACTGGCTTTTTAATACTTTTGCTATGTATAGAATGAATTGAGAAATATGTAATAGAGATTTCCATCACTGTCCATACTACCAAGCTGCTATACACTTGTGGCAAATAGCTTTGACATTTCTGGTTTTCAAAGTGTGAATAATGTGAAATTTGCTCTTTAGAGATTTTCTCTTGATCTTTTCAGACATAATCTCCAAGTGCAGGTGGGCATGACACACCTGGTGACACATTCTAACTATTTTACCAGATAATGCAATGCATTCATAGAAAATAATCGCACTTGGCGAAAAAGCCTGTACGGTTTGTTCTGACACTTTCCCTGGAGCCTTTTCTAACTCATTCTGTGATACAGTAGTATCCACCGAATCTTCTTTCAAGTTACAGCTCAACAAACCTTTCAAATGTGTTGAGTTTTTTACTTCTAATTAAGTGGGCTTTTGCTCACTTGGAGCAACTACAGTAGTGGTGGAACCATTTTCTAAAACTTATTATTATTCACAGGTATTTGAGAGACCCTGCAGTATTGCTGACAACCCATGGAAATTGGCATAAATATTTTCCTCCTCATCCCCAATGAGTCTACTTTTTGCTCAACCAATTTACAACTTCCACAAAATCATTTTGGTTGTGTTTCTGTTGTAAGTTTCTGTAATAATGATTTAGAGGGGATTCTTTTGATCAATACACATTCAGTTGCAGTTATCCTCCAATATATTGTCTGCTGCAAGATAAGCATATTAATTGTGTATCACATAAATCATATATATAACCATTTCAAAACACAGAAAAATGAACATGTTCCACAATTAAATCACTAGGACAAGTTTCTGATGAAAAGAGAGAGCTGCTAACAGTCTTGCTAAGTCCTACAATATATCTCTTCTGCTATGTGCCAGAGCTAGCAACAAATGCTGAAGTGAATTAATCCTATTGCTCTGTCTTAAAAATGAAATAACTAAATCCTAGAGCCTCCCACTTCCATTTCATGCAGTTAATTTTTGGGTCTGAAAATTGAAACTAAACCTTGTTACTTATCACTATAAATTACTTTTCTCCATCTACAATATCCTTTGAGATCATGAACACAATTGTCCTTTATTTGGAGAAAAGTGGGAATAATTATTGTACAAACAGCACAAAAAGCTTTCCATCATATGCTCAACCTCACAAGTGCAGTTAGAAGTCCTCCTACTCATCAATCTGCTTGACTTCGGTGATATGAAGAGTAGCTAAGGGGGGGGGCCTCTTCTTTTCTGGTCCAGTCTAAAGAAAATCACTTCCATAGAGACCAAAGTATTTGAGCAACTAGCTGGTTCAGTATTCTGCTCTGAGCCAGCCTGTGACCAACATGACAGGGGGTGACATCATCTGTCACGCCCTTGGTGACAAGCCGGATAATTCTCCGAAGTCCACTCTGGAAATGCAGCTCCAGCCTGCTCCAGTCAAACTCAAACTCACTTTATGCAGGTACACAATCTCCAAGTAGATACGCCCATACAAGGGAAATGTTTCCTCCATGAGTTTGTTGATAATGAATTTAGTTACCAAACCAAAGTCCACTTCCTGTAAAGGCAGAGTGATTCTGTTGACTTAGAGACATCTTTTGCAAGCTTCACACATTTTCCCTAATCAACGATTACATTTTTTTAAAATTTTATACAATTCAATCAAATTCTAAGCACAGCAAATAGAAGTCTGTAAATGGAATTACACGTAATTAATATAATAGTTATTTTAAAAAGCTGACTGGTACAGACTATTCCCCTTCTCCCTCCGAGTGAAAAAGCAAGTACTTTTGCATTATTTGTAGTGGTACAGAGACATTATAATTAATACAATGCAAAGAGTTCTTTTTGTTTTGCAGGTGCCAATAAGCAACCTGAAGGGAATATTCAAGAATCCTAGGTGTGTTTAGAGTTTTATTGCAGGCAAGCTGTATGATATAAGTGCCTTTCATTTCACGCTCTTTCAGTTATGGTGCCTTTCGTTGCTTGCTTATACCTATAAAACACACATGCCTCTTTCTCCTTTTTTCTCAGCCTTTCTAAAATACTTAATTGCAGATTCAAACAAGCTTGTATTCTACTACATGTGCACAGGAAACCTTGAAAGTTGCAAAAAACATTATGAAAGTTGCAAAATCAAAAACTCTAGAGCTGCTTTGAGGGAGCTCTATTTTATGGCTGTTAGGATACTGACTCTAGTTATACAATTACATTTTCCCACAGGGCAACTTTAATTCTTTGTCTCAGAGTCCTTATTTTACAAGTTTCATAAGCTGCTAACTCAGATGATTTTTAATTTTAGATTTTATAGACAATTAAAGAAGCAAGTGAAACTCAAGATCTTGTGTGGCACCATGCAGATTGCAACATTACCATTCAACAGCAGGGTTAAAATTTTTAGTTACAGAAAGAAGGTTCCAACAATTCAATTAGTGAGTAAAAGTATCAGTAAGTTATCCCCTCCATAAAGTCCATAGATAGCAGGGAAAGAGGGTGTAATTTCAGGGTTGGTATAAGTGAAGGTAAGGCCAGAGAGTCCAAAAAAATTGAGAGTGGTGATATTCCTTGCGTTCACATCTCTCTGCTACAGCTTCTGCCATTTAACTTTTGTCAACATGAGCACTTGAGTGGCAACACAGTAAATCAGATCAGCTTGCTGATCTTACTGAAAGCTGTCTCTGCAAAATAGTGTCCCATGTCTGACTGGCTCTGTGAGCTGCATCACCTCTTCCTGTGGGCCCACACTTGTTTGTACTGAGGCAAGGAGGGGGCAGCCAGAGCCAAGAGACAACGCATGCTCATTCTTTTCTATGGGAGTGTGATCTCAAATCTACTGAAGACCAAATACTGACTTACTCAAACCTTAGTGACTTTCACAAGCGTCTGCTGACAGCAGAAGTGTGTGAACAGTCAAGAAACCTGGGTTCAGGTCTAAGTGCTGCCAGGGTGTGATCTACTGGAAAGACTTTGTCCACCACAGGTAGATTTTTCTGTCTAATCTGAGTATATATAGTCTCTCTGTCATTCACTTGGTGACAAAGTGGTATGACTGCAATTGCAGGATTCTTCCTGCAACTCCAGACCCTCAACCCCCATTCTGTATTTCTGGCTGTGGCTCACCACCAGGTTCCTGCTCTGGTTAGAGGGCTTAGCCATTTGCAGGATTAGGAGCCCTGGTTCCCTGCTCCCTATTCTGTATAATTCACTTCACACACACACACACACACGCACACACACTCAAGATCACAGCTGCTTCTCTCAGTCCTGCTACAATTTTACACAAGCATGGTTGTCCTTGCCACTTCCAACCTCTGTCTTTCATTCCTTCAACTCTTGCTCCAGCTTCTTTCTTTAGTCTCAGGATTCCCTTCAACTTCCCATTCTGTTTCAGCCTGCTCATCTGTTAGCTTAGTCCCAAACTTACTTTCCTGAAGCTGATACCCTTTTCTTGATTTACCAATAAGAACAACCAGTTGTCTTGTCCCCAAAGTCCATCCAAACTCCCCCAGCCCAAGCTTTTGCTGCATTTGGCATTTGGCATTTCAGACATATTGACTTTCCTGTTTTTTAAATTTATTTCATTCAGGTTCTTTCTCTGGTACTGACTGGTCAGTGCAAGAATATCAAGACCACAGGGAGGTCCTGTTTCCAGCTCTGATGCTGGCTCCTGCAGTGCTCTACAACAGCCTGGAGCAGCAGCGACAGGGATTGTCCAGCTCAGCACCTCAGCACAGAAAGACTCTTAAGGGACTGTAGCTGTCAAATTGTGGTGAGGCACTGCTGGGCATGAGCAAAGAGTGGTTCTCATAAAAGGCTTATCATTGTGGCAGTTCATCAGGGAGATTACAAAAGCCTCATCCCTGACACAGAAGCTATTTTGCTGCCAAATTTTGAGTCACTCACACGTAAGGAATACATATGAGAATCACATATAAATAATTTCAGTATTTTATGCAGGTCACAATAATTTAAAATAAGTGCATTGAATAGAAGGCATCACTTATCAGCTGGTAATCTATTTATTCCTCAGAGGAAAGTTAAGAAAAGAATACATAATACATTATTTTCCAGTGAGGTTTAGAAAAAAACTGCTTAGTAATCATCTAACATTTTTCACTATAATGGAGAGAGGGAGACATTCCATTAGTCACTAATGAATAGTTATTTTACAGTGGAAATGTAGTATAAGTTTTTGTCACAACAGTTTTATTTCTATTTTAAAAGAGTTACATGTGAACTTATTTTATTTGCACTTGCTTAGCAGAGAATACAGAGACAATCAGCTACTGCATTTTACCTGAGAGCTGGTTTCCTAAGAAGCATCCTGGCTTTGTTCAGGTCTTTTCCACTGGAGTCTTGCTACCTGATTGAATCCTAACTGTTTATCTACGTGGAAGAAAATTGCTTTTTATATTAATTACATAGCTGTGTAATATAAGGCACTCTCTCAGAAGGAAATTCCTCATTTTGGAAATGAAGGAATGTTTATATTTGGTAGCTTGATGAATTACAGTTTATGAGATATATTTTATTAGAATCTCTCTAATGACTTATAAATCTGTGTAATAATTTCTAAGGAAATTAACAGAAGGATAAAGGTCTCAGAGTTCCCTAAAATGTACTGAAAATCAGCAGCAAGGTAGCTAATCCCCTGATGTTTCCTCTGGGAGAAGGACTGTGGTGTGGATGTTTAGGAAAAAGGACTGAAGCAAATAGAAAATCAAGTTTCCTGGGTACTCCCCCTGCTCACTAAAGAATTTATTTCTATGTAGTTTAACCCCTCTCTCAAGGTAGGCAATATAAGAAGTAATTTTTTGTTACAGAGAGCCTCAGTAATTGCTTGACATGTTCAATTATGTGTTTATTTTCACTTTCTTATTATCTTTTAAAAAAACTTAAAGGCCATCTGGATTCAGATTTGGACTTATCCTTTTCCAGAAGGTTTGTTTCAATTTGAGATTCTGGGGGAAGTTTCTCCTGAAACAAAATATAAAACCTTTGCGGATTTTTCTCCCTCTGTGTTAGAATAAAACTAAATAACTAGATGTTTCATTCCAGTAATTTTGGACAAAGAATTGAATTTGGCAAGGTTATGACTCTTTCTTGAAAAATCCACTCAGTAATTATTAGTCTTTCTTTGGAAAAGCCCAGAGAGCTTTGCTAGCTAAGTATGATAACACTCTTCTGTTTCACATACTTCTGTTTCATACGACTTCCTTGCCAAAGGATCTCGACTCATTCCTGCTCAAAGTTTTAGGAAAATCTAAATATTAATAAATCTGCTCCTTGCTGTGTGTGTATTATCCATGTCTACAAGTAGAAACACTGATAGCAGGAAAACAATCATTCCTTTGCTGTCAGTATTTCCCTAGCATTACTTCAATCCTCTATTTTTTGCTCCCTTCAAATTTAAGGTTTTTATTAGTGTTATAGATTTTAGGTGTAAGTACAGCTCACAATCAGGAGTAATGTAAGGAGTCACTGTTTAGGCTGAACTTCAGTAGGTAAATGGCAATAAGTTTCCCTTCTTTTCAGTAAGGTGTTGCCAATGAGGATGCCACATGAAAGCTTCATGACAGACAGTGGATGGTTAGTTGAGGTAACTGAGTGAACTTTTTGTATGCAATACCTTTTCCATCTGGGTAGTTCTTGGAAATTTGGCCAGATGACAATTGCTCCAGTGAAAACTGGATTTCAAAACTGCTGTTATTTATACTGTTATTTATATTGTTATTACAATTGTACTATTATATTGCTGCTATTAACACACGGCTTTCCTACAGTTTAAAATGTATACCTATTTTATCCAATTTCAAAACAAAACTGTAGTTAGCATGAGGATGAGGAGTGAAGAAGAAGCCTACAGACATGCATCTTATTGAGGAAAGGTGAAATGTATCACTCATAAGGTTCAGAAGATGTATGTGCCAGCACAAAACTACTTCAGAACATAAATTCAGGTTCTGCTACTCAGATCTCAAATCATACTTCAGTTCTGCTTATTGCCAGAAACTTGGATTAGGGTAAAAAACCATATTAATTCTTAACCTCAGATTATGTTGCTGGTCCATGTTATAACAGAGCCTCACAACAAAACTGGGCAGTGAACTCCTATGAAAAATGCAGAAATGAATGGCTTGGGGTGGAGTAGGATAAGAACTCTTCCAGCTGGTTTTGCCACTGGGAGAAAGGTTTGTGTGAAGTCTAAGATGGACTACAGCAAAGACTAAATAGTAAAGTGGCAGGCCATGTGGCAAAAATCTCCTGATTATTACAGTAAGAATAATGACTGTATGAGAGAGGCCTAGATCCTTTGCTTGATTTTGAATGGGTGATATTTAAGAAAGGGACCTTAGTCCCTCTGGAGTAAATATGAAATAGTTCATATATACCAGGAGGAGATGTATTGAGAGGAGTCAGTAGAAATAAACTGAGATTTTCACATGAGTTCTTGGGGGTTAAGGTAACTTGTCAACCTAATGTGTTCACCTACCTTTGTTCAAAGTCTGACAGTTTTCCTAACAATTGCACTGCCAACATGGAATTTAAAGCACTCTTGATAATAAAACCAGCTATTTCCTGAGGAGAGTTACATCTGAGGAATTCTTGGACTAAATGTCTCAAGATTTTCTTGCAGAAGAAAATGATTCATTTTCTGGACACATCAGCATTCATTTATTTATATAGACTTCAGAATACATTTAAAGTTGAAAGGTGTTGTACTGTGGGCATTGCATATTGGAAGTGCCTTAGTCAAAAGATATTCATTTTCTAGCAGTAGTTCTGCTTTAGCCACTACTATTGCAATTTTCAGGACCATGACCTTGGGTATGTAAATCAAGCATCTTGTTTATGAAAATTAGTCCCTTTGAGCAGAAAGGCTACTGAAGCAAATTACCTTAAACTTGCACTTTTAATTCCTTCCTAGACACATAAATTTTCAGAATAATCTGGATATGCACATCAATTAGAAAGCATTTTGAAATGTTGGCCCTTACACCTGAATTATTGTTTTCAGTACAAATGTTCCTGAAAGAGCTCCTTCAGAATGCAAACTACACATATGAAAATTCTTAACAATGGCAAAACTTGAATTCATACTATCCAAGTGGTGTTTGGGTTTGATGACTTCTGCATGTTACCATAAATCACCTATTTATTCTACTAGCCTGTCTTGCAAACAGGCTTGTAACTGAACTCCTACTCCTGTTGTACGAATTGTTTTATTTGTGTCATTACCTAGACTTGACTCCCTTCTTATCTTTTCTCAGGATCTTTTAACATGCTGCTTACCCTGTGGAATTTGAGCAGGTTTGAAACCTACAATTATTCTGAGAAGGATAGTCATTAAAATTTGGGAAAAAAACGTCTGAGAATATTAAAATATCTATGCAGTTTGATGTTATATGAGTGCTTTAGAGGAACTGTGTTTTTAGGGAGTCTTGTTCAGTCTCTGGTTTTTATCATAAACTTTAGCTGGATCTTTTGTAGGTTAGAACTCTAATACACCAACACAGAACATAACAGATACGTAACCACCAACATCCAGCTTTTTTGGATGCTCATTGGATCCAACCACATTGGGTACTTAGGTAATTTGTGATGCTACAGTACATACATAGCATAAAACTTGATGTGACATGAGAATAAGGGTAGGGAGAACCTTATTAATTGTCATCTGATAGGAAAAAAACAATAATGTAATGGTCTACACTATGTGTGGTACAATAATGAGGTGAGAGCTTGGGTTTCTCAGTGTAGTGCCATTTTATTCCAATATTCCTTTAATACTAAATATCTTCCAGTTAAGAAGAAAATTATCTAACTTTGGATGTATTCTGGGTCTTAGCAGCCTATAGCAGAGTCACCTTCCTTCAGTTTTTTAGCCTATCCCATGATGCTGCCTTATGTCTGGAGAATATCCCAGAATATCAGCAGCACCTCTGCAGTGTCTCACACCTCCCTGCAGTGGGCTTCCATTGCAGAAGAAGCCAAGTGCTTCTGTCTCTAAATGTACAGATAGCAGATTCTGTAAATCTTTTTTCTGTTGGATCTAGAACAATTGTGGAGAAGATAGATCAAAAGCCAACCAGAAGAAAAGGTACTTTAGAGGTCTGAGTTGCCCAGCAGACTTTGAAGAAGTGTACATCTGGAAAGGGAACATGCATAGGAGTGCACAAACTGGCTAGACCCTGCATATGGCTCTTCAACTGTGAGTTATATTCAGTTGAGTGGGATGAATGGCTGTTTTTGCCTGTTTATGTCTCTGACCAGATGAGCACAAACACCAGTGCTGATGATTAGCATTTTGCCCCTGTCTAAAAATTTTCCCAGACTTTCCCATCATAACTTTCCCATCATAACTTTCCCATCATAACTTTCCCATCAAAACACATGCAACTTCCAGACATGATTTGTTTGGGATGATCAGATTTACATTCTCTCCTGAATAGTATGTGACTAAAGCCAAGCACAAAGACAGCTACAATCTCTACACCACATACAATTTCAGCAAAACATCTGTTCCTGAACCATATCATATTTCTTTCCTGGTGTTTCTTCAGTGCCACAACTTCTAACCCATGTTTACTTCTCCATCTCTATCACTCAAAACTTAAAGGTACTTGAAAAGAGCCTGACATGGAATGATCTCTATTTGCAGTAAAATTTTTTAAAAAAAGGATTATTTTGAAATAATATATAATCCATTTTAGTAAGCAGAGCTCTGCAAATTTCACAGTGATGACACATCTGGGAGGACAAAGCAGAAGTTAAGACATAAGTCTGGGGATAGTCGCCAACACATGCACGAGTACCAGGTATGTATCATAGGTAGTTTCCATATTCACTGAGTCAGCTTCTATACCCTTTGATGTAGGTTCCTACATGACTTAGGTAAGTCATCCACATCTTCCAGGGCTATGGGCAGCATGCAACTTAACAGGAAACTTCCTTTTTCTTATACTAAAAACGTTTAAGATTGGAATGTTGATAAAATTCATTGCATGTCACAGGGAGGCCTTGGAAACAAATAGACAACATAACAAGCTGAAGTGTACTGGCTGTTCTCAGGGCAGTCGTAGCTCTAGAGGCACTGAGGAAGTATGGGTTCTTTATGTCATCATGAAAAAAAAAGGGCAAAAAGAAGAAAAGGGTTGAAGTCAAGACAGGACTGATGGCCTTGAGCCATGTGTTTGAATTTGCTCTGACACACTTAAAAATCTACTACAGAACTGCATGTAACCTTTCAGTTATATTGTCTGGCTACCTTTTCTTCCTGTCTCCTCCTATTTTGTGATCTCTTCTATCTTTCTCACCTTTTGAATCACAAATAGAATCTGTTTGTTTTCTTCCTGCCCAGTCTTTTCACTTCCTTTGCTACCAGTAAATATTCTCCTCCCCAACCTATCCTAACTACTTTACTTCCTCTGTCCCACTTGTTTCCTATCAACACTTTTCCAATACTCTAATCTTAGAAGAATAATTGTTAAATTAGCACAGTCAAGTTAACCTAATGACTAACTTGTATATCTATAAGTTTTTTCCTACCTGTGAATTACTTTAAAATCTCAGTGGAGTTTGTGGTCAAAGAAAATACTTTTTCTAAAAGTGAATGAGGAAATGGCAATAAACACCTTTTAGCTGCAATAGCAATTTCCTGATTTTATTTAGCAATGATGTATGAAATTCAAAATGGGGGTAGGAATCCTCTGACTTTTCAATATTAGTGACTCAATTTTGTAGCTCCTATGGCACTTAGTTCACCTAAGCAAAAAGCATTTATTTTTTCTTCTTTCCCTTCTTGAGAAAAAAAAAAATCCAAAGTGGAAAGGGAGGATAGAGAGGTACACAAAAGTGAAATGCTAACTCTGGGGGAGATCCAACCTACTCATTAATCCACTTGGGCTCTTGGATAGAGCTTAGGCAGTTCCTAACCTGTACAGTAGGGACTGAGTCTAGAAGCTAATTAGGAGGATATTCTTGGTAGTGGTCAATATTCTATTCACTGCAGGGGGAAAGGAAAGAAGCAGGGTGAGAACTTGGCAGTAAGTAGACTTCATTGATTAAACAGAGCTTGTTTCTTATGATCTACTTCTTCGGCAGTCTGCTCGAGGTCACAGAGCTTTAAAAATGACTGCTTTAAAGCTCTAATTTTGCAACCTCATCTGGTAGGTCGATTCTTTACAACACATGAAGCCCCATTAACAACAATGGGATCTTGTGCAGGTGTAAGAGTCATCTCTAGAGAATCTGCCCAGTATTCATTGTTGAAACAAATTATTTTTTAGCAACCAAGTATGTAATTTTCCTACATATGGTATTTTCTGCATCCTTGGAGAATTCCAGTCCATCCACTGGAACATGTTGATTCCTAATGCTAGTTATAAAAGCTAAACCACTGTCATCACAATTATAGAGATGAACTGAAATACAATTGTAAAAAAAGCTAATGTGTCATGGGTGTGCCATTTCAATAGTGCTGGGAGATAAAATGTGTTTGTACTATTTCAACCTTTAATTAGAGTGAATGTGACTTTCCTGAGATTCATTGTGAGGATTGAATTCTATTCTCAGTCTTTTCACTTTCCAGATGGAGACTATGCTTTTGAAAGTGGATATGAGCCTTCTCCCCTTCCCCTGGCTTAATCATTTTCTCCAACTTTGCAGGATTGTGACTTATGCAATGTCACAGAGAGCCAACGTCAGAGCTGCAAATAGTTCTTCCATCCCCCTGTTCTGACTATTAGATCACTGTTCTAAGAGTGCATTGGTTCAAACGTAGGTGTGTTTTGAGGACCCTCCCTTATCACACCTTTAATTTCATGTTGTGACTAAATTGGCATGCTCCAAGAGCAAGACTCCTTTGAGAAAACTCTAAACAAGCTAAGGGAAAGTTGCTTATTAAAAATGCGCTAAATGATTCACAAGGGTTTCTCTTGTAATTGCCTAACATTTTAGATAAAATAGATCTAGCTAAAGATAGTAGGATATATTTCAGAAAGTTTTTTTATTTAAAAATAGTATTTAAGATGCATGCATGATGATTATACTCTATTTTCTGCCTCAAACAAATGAACTCAAGATACTCCATAGGTTGTTCAGTGAATTTTTTTCAATACTGTCTACAATAAGCATGGTGAAATAATAAGTCTGTGGAGATTTCCCTAATATCCAGATGGCTGTTGTAATTTGACTTTTCAAAATATTACCACATACGCTCAAAATGTTTTCATCCTATTTATCTTTAGCCAAAGGCTAGTAGCCCTTACAAGTTAACAGTTCCTACAGGAGAAAGATAAAGTTTGAATGAGGTTAATTTCTTGTCCCTTTAGTCATATAAAAGTTATTTTTTTGCTCTGAGCTAGTCAGGTAGTTCTTCTTTAATCAATGAATAGAGTTAAAAGCTTCAAAAAGGACTCAGCTAGTGCCCTTAAGACATCTATTCTAGATTTTGTCTAATCATAGTTGGGAAGTGCCAGTCTCTCTCTGTTGACTATAGAGGGAGCCTTGACAACTCACTTAGATAGGAAGAGTCTAGATTCTATATGATTAATATTAGTGAGCTGAATCCCACCCTTAGAGACATCAGAAAAACAGCAGTCTGATACTTTTTAATGCTTTCTCTTCTAATCCTTTGATGAAAGTCACATGAGCATATTAGAACCATAGAATCATAGAATGTTAAGGTTGGAAGGGATCTTAAGGATTATTTAGTTCAAACCTCCCTTCCATGGGCAGGGTCACCTTCCAGTACACCAGGATGCTCAAGGCTTTGAACACTGCCAGGGTTGGGGCATCCACAGCTTCCCTGGGAATCCAGCTGCAGTATCTCATCACCCTCTCAGTAAAAAAATTCTTCCTAATTCAACCTAAATTTCCTTTTTCTGTTTGCACCCATTACTCCTTGTCCTATCACTACAGTTCCTCACGCCGAGTCCCTTTCCAGCTTTCTGGTAGGATGTCTTCAGATCCTGGAAGGCTTTAAAAATAAAAATAGCATTAAAATATACTTAACCAGAAACCTTGCTGCTTTAATATATATGTTTTTTCAGACAAATAACCAAAATTCTTAACCTGTTTGTCTTAGTCCTCAGTATTCCCCTCATCTCCAGGTAATTTTGAAGTCCTTAAAAAGACCTTTTTTAAGGATATAGAAGATATAGATATAGATATAGATTAGATATAGATATAGATATAGATATAGATATAGATATAGATATAGATATAGATATAGATATAGATATAGATATAGAGGATATAGAAGAGATTATTCCAATTTTGCCTTCAAAAGTTGTGTTGGAAGAATATTACCTGTACATGTGAACAGTACATAGAACAGACCATATCCCTCTGGATTTTCATTGAAATATCTATTTTTCTTAACCATTCTGTACATCTGAAAACTATCAAACACAGCTGATCCACTCATCTCCAAAAATGGTGACACAGAGATGCCTAAATTTTAGTTTATGAAGATGTGAGAACTTTGAAGATAGTGCCTCTCTATGAAGAGAGGCATTATTATTCAATATATTCATATATATAAAACATTGTAGGATAAGAATATGTAAAAGCCCACCATACCAGTAAATTGTGCTTGGATATTATGTGTTAAGAGTGAAATATCTGACTTAAACCACTCATGTCTCTGTAAAAGTATAAACAGATGAAGAGGTAAGATTTGTCTGACCAAAAGTCAATGTCAACAATGTCTCTCTTTTGAAGTTTTTGTCTGGACTTTTTCTATAATCAATGAGAGAGAAAATGACACTCCTAGAAATGATTTGCTTAAGCATAAGGTAGATATCTAAATGTGAAATGAATCATTCCCCATAAATTCTCATTTTTTTACTTGAGTGAACCCAATACAAGTAGCTCAGATAGAAAGGCTTATGAGATAGAATTAGGTGAGATTGATCACAAGCCTTGCTGAAGTATTACAATTCCATTATTAAAGGTGGGATTTTTAGAGAAGCTGATCAGCGTTAAGGCAATGGGAGAAACATTAAGTCTTATTAGTCCCTGACAAGCAAAATCAATCACTCAGCACTGAAGTGGCAGTTTTCTGGAGCAGACAACTAATGTCAGAAGCTTTTGATGAGATGCTGACATGTAGAAATGAAAGATTTCCAAATGGTAAAACACCTACCAAATTGTTTGCTCCATTCAGTTTCTGAGCAGACATTTGTATTTTATATGACTTCCATACTATATATAGACCTCTCCATAGAACTCAAAAGAGCTGTTGCTTACAGACAAAGGAGGAGCCTGTCACAGATTGGATGATATATATGATATAGTGTGGAGGTGAACAGATTTTGTTTTGTTGACACACAGACATGGAAACATTGGTCAGTAGAAACAGAATCAATATATTTTATTCTGAGTCACTTTATCTTAAACTGGATGTGCCAAAGAATTTGCAAAGAGGATGATTTTGGCCTGTTTTGTCCAGTGGGAGAGGAGAAGTGATTGACTAATTTAGTGGGCACCTGGCATCAAGCCGGGGTTAATCCCCCACAAGGATTGGCTTTGTCTTCTTCTCTCATTTGTCTTCTTAACTAAGAAACCCTGAAAGTTTAAATGTTCCTTTAAAAATTGTGCAGCAGTACCACTATTTTAGGGCTGAAGAACATTTAATATGAATTACCTGAGATTGTATCTTAGGTATGATATGGACTGAACAGTTCCACTGTTGTAAAATCAGATGTCTGTAACAGGAATATAAGAATTGTATCATTGTACATTTGGAAAAGTCTGTTGTCTTCACGTCACCTCCTTTTTTCTTTCAGATGTTAATGGGAAAAATGTTATTAAAAAAGAAATGAGCTTTTCAGTGATCTGCTGTTTGATTTTGCATTTTGATTTTTTTTGATAATGCAAATAAAAAGATCTCATCTTGTAATTTCTTCACCAAGATCTCAATGTTTCTTTGAGACTCATAGAGAAAGACACCAAACTTTAACTTAGCTCACAACTGACAAAGATCAAACATATCCTTCTAACTTGCTAATTTCCAATCAGTTAAAAATAAAAAAAAACATGCCCTCTCATACCTGAATACATCTCATATTGACTTCAAACTCTAGATTTCTGTTTACTCATTCAGCCTGCAGTTTTATTTGTAAAAAGAGAAGTTTGAAGGCACTTTTGCTGTTTACAGCTGGGGGATGTACAAAAGAGGAATCTGCTCTTTTGGAAGGATGCTGTTAAAGGGCAAGATACTATGAAAATCATTAGACACTGGCGTAGATGTCCAGAGGTGACAATGTGGTCCTACCTCCCACCTTGGAGGGATGTATACCCATCCAGAGACAGTCCTGGGAATCCTGTTCCACCTGGGTCTTCTTTGAGCATGGGGCTGGACTAGGGATTATTGTTTGGTCTGTTCCAGCCTGTGTGATGTGCTGATTCAGTGACACTTACATATCTGACCTTGACTTAGTGGGTTAAAAATCCATGTTGTACACATTAATCATTACTATTTCCACTGTGGGGGCACCAGGGACTCCCATACTTAGCACATCCCCTAGGGCAGGAGGGCTGGTCATTTGCAGGACTACCCTTTCAAACCTGTGAAGCAGTAAAGGAAAACTCAAGAAAAGTCCTGTAGGTAATTGGTTGCAGACAAAAACTGACATACTGAGAATGAACAAGACAGCTTGAAAAGTGGAAATAGGCCCATAAGGCATTCTTTAAGAAAACCCAACAAAACCCACCTAATTCTTAATGTGATAGCAGAAAAAAGGGAGCTAGAGGAGAGAGTCAAAAAGGGAAGCTTAGAAAAATGGTCTTTGCAGCAATACTGTGAATAGTTTCTGTTAAGAGCAGCAGAAAAAGGTTGTAGGGTTTGAAGACAATGATTACAAAAAATTGGTAAAAACTTATAACTTTTTAGCTCCAGAAATAAGATACAAAATGGAAACATCTGATTTTTGGACCTAAAAAACTTGTTTGCATCACCTGCCTGTCTGGCAAGTCTGGTGATCCCATCATTCTCAGCAGCTGTAAATGAGGAAAGTTGTAAGGACTGACTTGGGAAGAGAGGAGTGCATGACGTGCTTGAATCATACTGCACTTGAGCTGATAGCTATCAGAAGAGGCTGAAATTGAGAGACCAGCCAAAATATTTTGGATGAAGCAGAGGTACAAATATGTGTCTTTCCGTGGAAATGTTAGTGTAGTAATGGGTGAGGCTACTGAGACCCAGGCAGACGTAAGGGTGGGAAAGGAGCCAAAAACAGAATTCCATATAATCACATATGAACACACATGGTCATTGAAAATACAGACTAACAGAATGATTGCCAAGAGAAACTTGAAAGGACAAAGCTGCTGAAGTCACTGAAGCTAGGGAAAGAAAAAAAGTCAAAAAAGGAGTCTGGTCTACTGTGATGAGGGTAAATGACAAGTGAGGATGGTGAGGAGAGTGGACTGATTTCAAGCCTCCAGCAGATGTGGATCAATATAGTAATACTTACTGTAGGTTGAATTAAATAAAAAGGTGAACAGAAAGGTTCTGATACCTCAGGTGAACTGAAAAGAGGGTGGAATCAGGGCATGACACAGCTGATAGAAATTACAGTGTGATCTTTGAGAGTGGCTATAGGGGGGAAAGACTCAGGGTTTTTTAAATGGGAGAAAATAAAACATAATCTTTATTGTGAAAGAAAGGGTGAAGAAGCAGGAAAAGTGATGAGAAAAGTAGGGAGATACTATACATGGATAAGAATGCACCCTGAACTATGAGGAGTCACTAACAGGTGGGAGGATGTCATCAGATGAGAAATCTGATTATGAAGAAGATGTAAGTGAATCAGAGGAAGAGCAGATTAGCCAAAATGAGGGAAGTGGACCCCATCATTTGTAAAATTTTCTCTTGGATTAAACCAGTGACTTCCATCTCAGAGGAACAAGGAAAAACATCTGTAGAAAGGCTTATGAAGCAAGTGATAGGTGAAAAGGCATCTAGAATATGGGAGTGGAAATCTGTTGAACTGGACAAGTAGAGTTGTTCCAGTTGAAGACAGCATAACTGAAAGGGAGAAAAGACATTTTTATTACAAGGAGTTGAACTCTCTGCAGACCTTTCCACTGAAGATACCATACAGCACAAACAGAGGAAGGAGAGAGAGCCTGGCCAAGGAGCTGGCATGCTGTGGCAGTTCACATCTGTGACACTTCCAGAAAGAATACATATTTTCTTAGAGTCTTTATGAAAAATAGTGGCTGTTATGCGACTCAGTGTAGCTCCTTGATGAATATACAAGTCAACCCCCTAATAAGGTGGGAGCTTGCCAGGTTGTTAGGAACCTTAAAAATCATCTATGTTTTTAATCTTACTTACTGTAAGATTCTTTGATTATTTTGTTTCGAACTCAAATTGCTTCAATGAGAATACTATGCATGACTAAGTTAAATTCCCTGCAGATATCTCAACATATATTATCACTGTACTATTGTCAGCAAAGTCTTTAATCCCTGAAAAAATTACTTTTTAAAACAAGATGTATATTCTACAAGTTGTCTTCACTTTGTCTTAATAAATGTAGTGACTTCTAAAAATTGTTAGAACAGACTCTTCTGACAGTCTTGTTTCTACTGATTTGCCTATTGACCACAGGATTTTGAAGTACTTTCTGAAGACTGATAGGTCAAACACTTGATTTCCTTTGGAGTGTGGGTGTGAATCTGCAGATACCTGTATGTGATACTCCCTCTGGCTTTGTTGGAATGTGAAGAGGCTGGGTTTCTAATATGGGGGGTGTTTCCTGCCTTTTTGTTAATCCACTGTTACCTCCTACGTTAGGAACAGAAAAGAACAGCAGGTGGAAACATCATGTGGAATGTGCCTGCTATTCTGCTGGGAAACTGGGCCTAGCCACTCTGAAGGCAAAAACAATTTTAATAAGTTTAATAAGTTTACATTTATACTAAAATAATTAATCAGTTTCAATTAATAATCAGATCAATTTTTTTTTAGGATAGCAGGTAGACTGTGTCTTAATTACAGATACAGTTACAAGGCAGGCAGATAACAGGCTCTCTTTTCCACTTTTATATACATAAGCAGCCAATCGTTTATAACTCTCCTTCAGCTGTAAATGCTGTTAACCAATAGCAAGTGAAGGAAAGACATCTAACACATTAATTGACACTATTAATTAATTAATCACGAACACTTTTTTATAGCTGGACAAACACAGTGGTTGATTCTGCTCATTCAAAATCCTATTTTAAGATTTGCCTCTTCCATGAAAACCACAGGAATTGAGTAGATATATTATTTTTAAAACCCACAGCTGTTAATTGAGTTATCAAGTTCTCTAAATGTTTGAACAGAGTAACCACGTGGCATTATTGTTATCAATCTTGAACCACATCCTCTTGGTTCCACTTTTTGCATTTCCTTGATGTAGCCAGAATTTAATATATACTAGTACAGCAGACTGCTATTTGCAAATGGCCATGATACTGGTATAAGGTCTGGTCCTGACAAAATGTAGACAAGGGTAGTTTCACAGGCTGCTGTTTATTTTACCTTCTTGTCACAGTACCACATGCTGTGTCATCAGCCAGATTTTGAAACCTTCCTGCAAAATTAAAAATCACTAAAGGTTCACAAAATGGCCATCAAGTGTTCCTTGTTGATCTTTGTATATACTCAGTGTTGTCAAGTCTCATAAATTTTCCATCACTGAGAAATATTTGCAGGACTTTTTCCTTTAGACTCTTGTGTTTGTTCCTCCATCTTCTCTGTGGCGAGGTTATGGCATATACTTTGACTTCATCCCTAACCTGTGCTCTAAATATTTCTGTTTTCCTTTCTGGATAACTTTGGAAAGATGGGTCTGCCAAACTTTCTGATGAATGTGGGTAGTTAATATCTAGCACTCTATTCAGGCATTTGATCTTTTAAGAGGCTTAGATGTTTGTTTTTACCGTTTTTGGGTTTCTAGTTTTCTTGTACATCTCATGTACATGGAAGAATAAATTTTCAACTGGAACCAGTTAGGTAGGTCCTTATGCTCTAGGTTCTTGATATCCAGATCTTGATTAAGTTTGTAAATATAAATAACATTTCAAACCATCCTTTTGGATGTTCTCTTGTCTTGCATGGATACACTACCTCAGTGCTTACTAAAAGTGAAGAAAGTAAATAGAATATTATGAACTGCTAGGAAAACACCAGAGAATATAACAAAAGATACTGTATGACCCCATGATTCAGTTTCCAGGATACTGTATAAAGACCTGCTGACCCCTTTGGCTGAAACCCCTTCCCCAAAGCGGAGAGTAAAATTGGAAAAGGTTTAGAGAAAGGCTAAAATAAGTTGAGAATGGCTTTTAAAGAAGCAGCAAATAGGTAGATTAGTGCTCCTCAACGTGGAAAAGATGCTTGAGGAGGAAATGTCAGACTCTGATAAAATCCTGAGTGGGATGGACAAGGTAGGAAATTATTAATTACATTATCTCTTTATATATAAGACAACAAAAGCAGGTGGCGATTCAATTTAAGGAAGAAATGATTCTTCACTAAGCATGTTAATCTGCAGACATGTGAAAGAGTGAAATTACTGTTTACATTGAAATGGTTTTAGGCTCAAGGTGTCCCTATGCTGCAAGTTGGAAATACAGAAATATCACACAGGTTGGGAGTGACCCCTTCTAGTCCAGCACCCTGCAGGGCCAGATAGAGCAGGTTTCCAGGATTGTGTCCAGAGGAGTCTCACATGTCTCCAAGGAGGAGATTCCACACCTGCTCTGGGCACCTGCTTCACTGTTTGACCACCTGTCAGTAACCAGTACTGAGTGAGAATTCCCCAGGTTTCATGCTGTGTCTTCCACTGTGCTCCTCCAAGAAGAAAGTCCCTGCCTGATCTGCTTGAAGGTGAGCTCATCTACAGCTGTTAATCAGTCAGCTTCTTGTAGTGCTGCATGGAGTTATTCCATTATTGGTGCAGGACTTTGCCTTTATTGAATTTCATGAGGTTTCTCTCAGCTCATTTTTATATCTTGTATACCTATAAAATTACACAGGAGCCAGGCATCTTATTCACTATCCCTGGTTTTCCACCATCTGCAAAATTGCTGAGAGTACACTCTAGACCATCATTCAGCTTGTTAATAAAGGTGTTGAAGGTTCTTGCTACTGGTATTTGCCTCTGAGGGATAATCACTAGTAACTGACAGTCTGTTCAGATTTCTTACTTCTGATCACTGTGCTTCAAGCCCCACGGTCCAGCTAAATTTTTATCCATCTTATCCAGTCCATATTTTCCTCATTTGTCTAAAGGTTGCTATGGGAATGCCATGTGCTAAAGTGAAAGTCTAGGATGTTTCCTGCTGTACTGTTATGCACACAGCCTGCCAGCTCACTGTAATAAATGCACTGGTCAGACATGAATCGTGAATTGCCCTCGGTAAATTCATCCTGCCTGGTCCTGTTACCACCTTCTCCTTCTTGTGGCTAGAAATGGTTCTCAAGAGGATTTGCTCCTTTACATTCCCCGGGACTAAGGTGAGGCTGACCAGTCTGCACCTTCCTGTACTTCCTGCCCTCCTTAAAGATGAGTATGATGTTTGGCTTTTCTCAATACCCTTCCATGCAGCTGATATGTTCCCATAAACTTATATGTGCCCAATTAGCTTAAGAGCTCCCTAATTGTACCTCCCTCTACACTCCCTCAGTTATTAGGCAGTGGGAATTGGGCTGTCAGAGGGAAGATCTAACCAGTGAAAACTAGAGCAAAAGAACATTGAATGTCTCAGCCTGTTCCATGTTTTTTTCACTAAATGTCTTCCCTTATTAAACACCAGTCCTTCATTTTCTTTGGCCTTGCTTTTTCTGCCAGCATGGTTATGGAAGTACTTATTCCTTGCCTTTCAAACCCCTTGCTACTCAACTCCAGTTGAGCTTTGGTTTTCCTAATTATTTTCAACTTTCTGCTCATTAGAGTAGATATATCTTGCATTTGAGGAAGTTCTGCTGAAAGATGAACAGTTGATGTGGGTTCCTTTGCCCTTTAAGGTAGTCTCCTGTGGGATTCTACTGAGCAGATCCCTGACTAACCCAAAACTTGCTTAGTCCAGGGTTGTTATCCTTCTTTTTGTCTATATTCTCTCAGGATTTTTAGCTCTATGATCTAATAGTCATGGCAGCTAAGTCATCTTTATATGAATGACTTGCCTGTGAATATGAGGTCCAGAAGAACACCTTCTCTAAGCAGCTCTGTTATAACCTGTGTCAGAAAATCGTCATTGATGTGTTCCAGAAACCTCCTGGCTTGCTTGCCTGGCCTTATTGTCCTTCTGTCAGGCATTAGGATGTCTGAGTTCCTAGATGTGCAATCATGAGGTTTCTGGATGTCTGCAGAAAGCTTAATTTATTTCCTCTTCTTGATCAGTCAATCTCTAGCATATTTACCACAGCATCACCTGTGTTGGTCTGTTTTCTGCTTCTTAGTTCTAAGGTCTCAGCTGGTTCTTCACCTAGTCCAAGGTGAAGCTCCATGCACTTTAGCCACTTCTTTGCATAGTGTATAACCCGTCCTCCTTGCTGTCTCAGCCTGTCTTTCCTGAAAAGCCTGTATCCATTTACTGCAGCATTCCCAACCCATGAGCTATGACACCATGTCTGTAATCCCAATGAGGTCACAGTTCTACAACTGCATGAACTGCTAACTCTTCATGTTTGCTCCCAGGCTGTGTGCATTTATGTGCAGGCACTGAGACGGGCCCCTAGTCATGCTGCTTTCCCAGGGGGAGTGTGATAGCCTCCCCACTCGTGTTGTCACCCAGACACTTCCTCCCTGGCTGCTGGGAGAGTATTTGGAAAAGTGTCATCATATGCTTGTTCCATTTTTGTCCTCTTCCCCAGCCATCTGCTTTTGATCACCGACCTTGGTGTGTACCTAAAGAGCTGCCACCAGTAGGAGGGATTACATCTGTTAAATTTGGATGTCAAGACCAGGATGTGAACCCAAGTCTCCACAAGAAAGCCAGAAAATTTGCTGCAGAAAAATTATCTTTGAGCCCCAGACCTCCACCCTCTCTTGGCAACCATCCAAAAGTGGATACTGGGCTACACAGACCCGGTACTACCATGCACATACTCTTGGGTTGGTGCCCAGAGCAGATACCAAAGCTGAATTACTTCTTTTGTTCCTTTGCCTTTTAAGATAATACTTGATTTGGAACTGCTAGAATTATTGCTAGGTGTTTTTCATAATTGCTCCATAACTCAATCTTTTTGATGTTGACTAGTCCTCCTATCTTTGCTTTCATGCTAATTGAGCTGTCCTCGAAAAAACTGTGTTGCCAGCAATATCTGAGTCTCCTAATGCACTGTGCTTGAGCTAGGCAATGTATGTGCTGCAGCAAATCCTGTCCTTTTTTTCATAATGAATGAATGACAAACCCAATAGAAAATGTGAAACAACAGTTTTCTGTTAACAGAGTCTATGTTAAAACTATTAACATGTGCTCACCTTGATTCTATATGCTATATAATGCTACTATTTCTTTTATGTTTTTTCTAATCTCCATGCTCAATTTCATGACTGCTTTTAGGCTGAAAAATTTTGGTTGACACATGACTTTCTGAATCAAGTCTTGCTTGATCAACATTGTGCTTTGTTTCTTTCATGTCAGGATGATAATTTTTGAGATTTATTATATACATAATACGCATAAAATACTGCAAAGGCATAGGTAAATTTTTCAGTATTAATTTGATTGTGATGTTTCCTTATTTTTCTGTAAACAAAATAAAATTGATGGGGCAAACCAAAATTAAGTGTCAGAACCTCTCCAAAAAACTGTTGATTAAGAAATTACATGATGAAAGTACTAACAATATTTCATAAAGCACAGACTTGTAAATGTTTACTAGGGCTAGTAAAAAATAATAGACAATATCAAATGTATTTAAAAATACATTTACAGTTTAAAATGTATGGACTCTGGTTGTCAAAGTAATGGCTTTTGAAGGCAGTCTAAATGTCTGCATTGTTAATAAAAGATGTACTCAGGTCTATCTCACTAGATCTTTCTCATCCTTTCATTATTTTGGGCATGCAAACTGCACATCAAACCCATCCAGTTATCACTTTTTGATCCTCCCTAAAATTCTGCTCAGAAGTTCAAAACAATGGGTCTTTTTTCCCCCCTAAATTTCACACTTTTGAACTTATTCTAAGCACTCTCCAGAAAGGGTGGTGGAAGCACCTCATCTGATAATGAAGCAGCTGCCCTCAGCACCTTTTGTACAGCATGCCTGGACAGGACTTTCTCAGAGTTGTACTCATAAACAATGAGTGGAATGAAGAAGAGTGCAGAAATAGGTACAGAGGTACCAGAGTTGTGCTTGCCCTGCTTACACCGTGACCCATAAGCCCTGGAACCGGTAAAGTGTGGTTACTGGCCTTTCAGCTCCAATTCTTCCTCTCTAGATGTCCACACTACTTGCTCATGTAGAAATAGCAGCAGTAGTCCCCTTTTACTGGTACCTTTCTCATCTCCCACCTCTTTAAACTGGCAGCTCCATCAAATCTTCTGGACTCTGCACAGAAAACATACACTGAACTTGAAGAGATATTCTCTCATCTTCACTTGATCTGACACTTACTTAAAACTCAAGCTCTGTACTTAGAATCATTTGAAGACGGTTCAAAACATCTGGGACTTACATGAATAAGATACATTTGGGGAAGGGAGAAAAAAGCCATAGCATTAAAAGATAGAATAATATGAAACCAAAATAATTTTAATTAATAGAGACAATTTAAGGTATGCTGTGAAAATTCAGATGTCATTTGTTTCTGAAAGATATATAAATCAACACAAATGACCTAAATAAAAAGGTCATAGAGCCAGTGGGTAATTTGTGCACAAAGTAGATGAGGAATACCTTGACATAATAATTTTGCATCTCAACAGCAGACTGAGCCTCCTCTGGTGCAGATTGTTTGTGCAACAGGAACAATGTCTGAGGGGAGGTATTTATGTTCTTTTTCTACAGTTTCCAGACTCCTGACAAATATAAATTGCATAAATTTTATGTGTCAGGGGAATATTGTATAAGGTATCACAACCTGATTATTTACCTACTATTTATTTAACTTTTAATATTTTCATCTCTGAGAATCATTGGTATTCCTCAGAGTCTAGGAAATGGATTTTTAATTAGATACTCAGAAAATTATTGCAGATGATAGATGTGAAGGTGATTTTAGTATTCTGTGTGACTTCTGGCCAATTATTTTTGAACTGTATTTTAAGCCAGGGTTTAAACCCAGGTACAGTCAGTCCTCTGGACAGTCACTTCTCTGTCTAATCTGGCTCTGATCACAGGAAAGAGGACAGGGAAGAGTGAGGTGAGCGGGAACAGTAATTTCAATGGGAGCTTTCTTGGGAAGTTCTATTTCTTCTTTCTGGAAAGCCAGCAGGACTGAAACGACAACTACATGTTTCTGCTCAACTAGCACTGAGAAATCTCTTCCACAGCAGAGAGAGATGGAGGACTCTAGAGTTAAATTAAGTTTTCCTTCATTTCTTTAATTTCTTTCATTAATTTGAACTGAATGTTTCCTGTTACCAGGATAACATTGAAAAGAAGCATTGTGGTAGGGAGAACTGTATTTGGGTCTCAAGAGTTTTCTCCCCACCTTGCCTGGGAAGGCAGAGCCCTGGAATCAGCAGACAATTTTGCCCCTCAGCTGGTAGAAGAAGCTGGTATGGAAGCAAGACATGTTCCTTTGGTTGCAATGACCTTTTATTTCCATTCATTCCCAAAAAAGCTTGAACCCTAACTTGTCTCAAATAACTGAGCTTTACAGGATAGCAGGTTTGGGGGAGTTATGTAGGGGACAGTCAAGCTTAGATTCAACAATGCGAATGTAAATTGAGTTACATTTGGGTTAAAGAACTGAATCAAAAGTAAAATGTAATGAAAATATGAAAAAATTAATTGATACCAAAGCTAAGTTAAGGGGTTCCTCTTAATCCTGTTCAGATAATTCTGCACCAGTGTTGCTTACAGTCTGAGTTAACCAGCTATAGAGGTTGCATGTTGAGTAGCTGTGGTTACAACAGTTCTGTGCTTGATGTAGAATGCTCCGTTGTACAGCAGGATGTAGCAAAGTGGGCTTAGCATCATGATTAAAGTGCTACATAATATCTCCAGCAGAAAGGATGGGCACATGAGGCATGTGCATCTGGAAAATTTTGTGTGGTATATCATTAGCTGAAGATCCATTAGCTGAAGATCCTTAAGGAGGTCAAAAGCAGCAACATGCAGGAATTCAAATAGATTAGAGCTTGAATAACACAAACTCCAGGAAAACAAGACAGATATGAAATCTATATTTACAAAAATAAGGCCAAGGACTACTGCCTCTCTTAGGTCATGTAACATCTACAGTGCTGTTTTGAAGAAAAAAATACATAGTACTAAAATGAAATGGTGATGTGGAAGATGATCTAAACATAGGAAAGGGCAAATATTACAAATTAGCTGTGAGGGAGGGAGTAAGGAAGAAGAAAGGAATCAGAAACATGTATTCCTTCATCTGGTTATATGAGTGAAGAAGGGACAGTAAATTTGTGAAGAGGTTGCAAAATACTGTCCTATGAGGAAGTTACAGGTGAGAAGAAAAAATGATATGATTTGAGTCTTTCTATTACTATATTTTAACTACCAGGGTGCACACTTGCATTATTCAGTAAATGCATTCTGTGTTTCAGTGAAAGAAGTAAATGACATTGCTTTATTCTATGCAATGGGTAAATGAAATAATAATACACAAATCTGCCATTTTCACTGTTGCTGTGAAACAAGTTGTCACCCTTGCTTGCCTTGTGGTAACTTATTGTTGTAGCCAAACTCTGGAAAGGATTGAAGTAAACCATTGGAATTTGGGTCATAATAATTGAGATGCTACTAAAATGGGATATTAGTGGCTTTCCTCTAAAATTTTGTGGGGTTCTAGTCTTGTTGCAAACTGGCCTCAGAGCTCTTCACTCAAGGCTTTTCATTGTCAGAAAGGTGAAGACAAACTGAATCCTTAACTGTTGCTTAGTATTTTAATGATTATATGGGGATTTTTTTTCCTTACTTTTTTAATCCTACCACCTGGAAAGGCAAGGACCTTGTCACAATTGCCATCTGTCAGACTGTACAGAGAGGATAAAGAAATAAACATTTTCATGACTGCCCATTTTTTATATATATACAGGCAGACTGATCCTACTGATTTCAGTGGTATTATTTTTGCATTCCACCATCAAAAGTGAGATGAAATTTTATGACAGTCTATCTCTATATCACTAAAAATGATCTAAATCTCTTTCCTGTATAAAGCCTGTATGTTACAGTCTTAAAAGGATGTCTGTCTTTACAGTTGGCATTAGAGTGTCTTTTCAGTTTGAGCTGTCTATTCCTCCACAAGCTGGCTGGAAATATTTCTTTTCTAGAGAAGCATATGGTCTGGTTTTGAGATTGATAAACCTCATGGGGTAGCTCCTTTCTGGTTAAAAGGTTTTAAAAATATTAATCTGCAGAATCTGCATGTAAGGGAGACATATGGGAAGTATAAACTGAACTCTCATTCACTTTTTTGAAGGTACTATGTTCTGCTGGCTTGAGGGAGCCATGTTTTCAGAAAGCAGGAGGCATTGGGCATTTGAAAATTGGAATTGTTTTAAGGCTTCAGAAATGATAATGAAGTTCACTGGTCATTAAAATGATCCAAACAACTGTAGCCAGGTATGCTTAAAAATATTTCTGAAACTCAGATAGATTTCAATTAAAATGTTGTCCTTATTTTTAAAAGCTGACTGTAATGCTGCACATTTTACTCTGGTACTATTGAATTACAAACAAATAGTTTTCAAACAGTAACATATTATGTCAGTTTATCTCTTTTTAGAGGTAGAAAAGTCAGAAGAGATGACAAATAATTTTGTGAAATGACCTACTTATTATATCTTTCTATGTTAGGATTACGAATGTTTGTTGTAAGAGATTCTAGCTTATTCTACCAACACAAAGCTACAATTTTCCTTTGAATTGTGTGTCACATCCTGCATTCAAAATACCTTACAAAATACCTTATACTGTCACAGAACTATGGTACAAAATCTGTTTCCTGTACTCTGGCAAGAGAAAATAATTGAGGGCAAAACACTGTGGGTTTGGGCTTTTTAGCTTGAAGTTTTGTACTTGTCTCCCACTCTGATCTGAAGTGCCCTTCATGTCTAACAGTGCTACGGTGAGCACAGTTGCATTTAGGGCTTACTCCAGTTCAAACTAAATCGGTGCAAAAAATCAGAAAATTCTCCAAGCATAGGACAAAACTTTTAGACAGGCATAGTTTGAATTTGAGACTTATATAAATCAAAGGAGTGTAAAATAACTGGCACTGGTTTAAATAACTTGAGTCTTTAAAAACACACGGAAAATCATCTGTGGATCATCTGTCCTTTTAATGGACAGCATAGTGTTGACTAGAACACATACACAGACATATCTATGTCTTTGAATTTACATAAGAAATTCAGGCCCGGTCCTTTATCTTATGACTGTGAAATCAAAATGTATTTGAAGTGCTGGTAAAGAAAAACAGATCCCAGGTATGATTGACTATTGTGCTGCTTACCCTGATTTCTGTCTCGAACATTTATCCACTTGTTTTGTAAGACTTCTTTCAAAGCTTTATCTCAAGGCCATTGTTTGTTTTTTTCCCCATAACCCTGAATGCAAAATGAACACCTCCTGTTGCAGGGCTGTATCTTCTGGTCTGTGCCACCTGAGGGGTACATGTACATAATTTCCTCCTTTCTGCAAAAGCAACTAAATTAGCAGAGTCTTATCTTGCTATTGAAGGCCAACATCCACCTGAAAAAGTGTCTTGGGATTTTCAATAGTAATAATAATAACAACAACAATATTAATAACAGCAATAATACATAATTAGGAACTCTTTCTTATTTGGCATCACTTGCAGATAAATACTATGGTTATCAAAGCAATCCATAGAGTCAGTGCTGCCATAATACAAATATTGCCACTGAAAAATGCAGAAGCATAATTTCTTGTTACTCTTAAGTTCTTGTTAATTTCTGTACTCTTAAGTGAGCTCTGGTTCACTTTGCTGAACTCTGTAAGTTCTGACAAGATCTCATGCCTTACTGGTGTGGCCACAGGCAAATGAAAGAAAACACGAATATAAGTCTGTGAGATTTCTCTTTGCAATGGTAATGCTTTAAGCAGAAGCACTAAGCTGCACTTATCCCATTTGAATTTTCCTTTTCCAGTCTCTCCTAATAAGGATCACTCATATGAGCTAAGTATTGCCCTCAGTAACCATCCTTGCATTATTAATAACCAACTCAATTTTGCTTGCTAGAACAAGAGTCCTCCTTTCATATTAAAGGTTAGATTCAAGTAACAGTCCTTCATGAATGCATATATTATCAGTCTTTTCCAGTAATTGGTCTCAAATTATGTCATCCATCTCATCACCAAACCAAGAGGATTTGGAGGTTGTTCTCCTACTCAAATACTAAAATGTAGGTAAAAGCCTGGACAGACAAGCAGGAGAAAAAGTTGAGACAACAGAATTTTCTATTATCCATGGTACACATCCAAACCAGCAAGAACAAGGAGACACAAAGCTGTTTAATTCTCTTAGAAGAATAAACACACTACAGAGAATCATAGGATTGTTAAGGTTGGAACAGACTTCTAAGATCATTAACCCAGCACCACTGTATTCACCTGCATGTAAAAGAACATCAGAACCTGAAATCAGTGATGGACACTCATAACTCTGGACATAATCCTTCAGCTCCTAATGCTTTTTGGTGCAAACAGTCTGTCCTCAGAGCTAATCTCTGAAGGATGTGTGTTCATCTTAAATTTTTCTGCTAATTTTTAGGTTATCAAGAGTTGGACACATAGAGTACAGAAACAGGTATTTCTGATTATCAGAGGATCATTTTGGTTGCCAGCACTATAATAAACTTACTTTTTCTTCATTTAATATACCCAGATAAATCGCCACTATATCTTAAGAGAAACTCTATACAGTCAATAATAGAAAGAACAGGTTGGAGAAAGTCTGTGCTTACTTCAGACTGATTTGTTTACATGAGCTCTGAATAATTTTCACCTTTATTATCTTTGTGGGAGATGTAACTAACTCAAAGTATTTTTTTCTGCACAACAATTGGTTTTTTTAATGATATCAAAGTTGATCTCAGTTCTGATGAACAGTGTAACTGGAGACATGTATCTGCCCAACTATGGTCACTCACTTGTATTAGAGAAACTCCCTTCTCATGAAATTCACTTCCCTCACTGCACAAAGCTAATTTTTCCTATGTCATGGAGAGATGTATTGACACACGCTTGGGACAGAGTTTTCTCTCAATAGCACAAACATTCTGTCAGAGGCTCTGGCAGATGTCATGTGTGTATATTTTCTACAGGTAGCACACTTACTAGCTATCACCTACTCATTGACAAGAAAAAGTCTTCTAGTGCTTTAACACACCAACAAGCAGTATTTAACACCTACACCAAATGCTGCTTGCTGCTCCTTGGACACCACTGGAACTTGGGATATTCTCTGGCATGCCCAGAGTGAGAGGCATCAGTTAGATCTCCTCCTAGAGAGCTGAATCAGGCTACTGACTTGTGAGCTGTGCACCTCCAGATCCTTCAGGGACCAGATCTTTGGCAGAGAGCTGGACCTACAGAAGAGATCCAGGTGCCACTTCTGGGTAGTGGAACATGGCATAACACACTTGCAGCTGAAGTATGTGAGGCGGAAAGCCTTGGGTCAGGCCAATCCTTCACCTCCCAGCCACCAGGAGGATTATCTGCTTGCCCAGGCACTTTGTGACCCCAATCTGCCATGGCAGGGAGGCACAGAGAGTGGGACTGTGGGCGCTGCTCTGGAGGGGGGGCCAAGGACTGCTTCCCTCCCGAAGCCTCTGGCAGCTGTGACTGCAGGTGCTTGGGCTGCACAAGCAGAAACATGTGAGGGTGCAGCCTGGAGAGCTTCATTTTCAGCTGACTAACCTCTTTCCTTGGCAAGAAACAACGTTTCCTTGTATTTTTTTTTTTTTTTAAAGAGAGTGAGAGAGAGAGAGTACATGAGAGAGCAAACTCTTTTCCTCCTAGCATCTATTCTGAAGCCTGTAGAAGGCTCTAAAACCTGTCTGCATGTGTAATAGCCTGTTAGGATGAGAGTATTTTCTTTTGTGGTAGAAACAAAGAGCTAGAGGTTTTTGAGCAGGCATTTAAGTGGTGGGGTTTCACCTTTTCTGGAGGAAATGCATAGCGAGAATGCCCAGTCTGTTTCTTCCTCCCTGCTCCTCCCAGCTCATCTTTGGTCTCTGGGAAACACTTGAATCAGCAGTGCCAGCAACTCCCCTGCTGTCTTTGCCTATCTAGGATAATCAGCGACAGCTTTTGTTTCAAATTTCAGGGTTTAAGATCCTTTTCTTCAGCAAATGAGAGGTGTTTTTTAATTTGTATCCTAACAAATCCTCAATCCTCCAAGATTTTTCTCCTAGTGGGAGAAGGATTTTCCTGTTTTTCTGCTCTCTCTTTTAACCAAGTGCATCAAACAAATTTAGCACTGCTTCTCAGAGAGTTAAATTGGATTTGTTCAGATGGACACTGTTACAGGCCTCCTTTACAGGTGGGATTAATTTTATTAAAATATAATCCTCCCATGCTCACATTATCCCCTTCAGACATTCTCTTTTAATCTTTTGCAAAGTAGCGTTGAAACAGTTTCTGGTATTCATTAGGAATTATGTTAAAATACAGACACACCTTTTAGGCTACAATTGCTGAGAAAAAGCAAAACTGAGATTTCCTTTACTTGGAGACCCTCTCTGAGCCAATTAGATGGGAATGGGCAAGATGCATTTGCCCCAGTTCCAGCAACATGACAATTAGCGGGGCGTGAAGTAGTCCTCTGAACACTCAGCTGCTTTCCTTCTGGGACAGGGGTGCAGTTTCTTTTCTTCTTCTCAGTCCTGGAAATCAGCTTGTGTTGCTTCACTGCCTTGATTTGAAGGAAGGTCTACAGATGCTTCTGTGATTTTCCATTTCGTCCCCATGTAGCACAAGGCCTATGCACCACTTAAATCCTCATCAAAATAGGGCTTAGGTAATACCCTTGGCAGAAGGGCAAGTTCCACCCACATTCCTCTGTGCTCATCTGGGCTGGAGAATCAGAACTGAAAAGCTGCATGTGTGTGTTTTTTTTTTTACCACTTTACTGTGCACCTATTTCAGCTTTGCTTCTGGCTCTGGTCCTTCTGCAAAGCCAAAAACTACACTAGCGAAATCTGTTTATGTTATAAATTTAGAATTCCAAGTTAGATTTGAGAGAACAAAAATGAGAAATCCTTGCCATTCATTAATCCTTTACTGAGAGTAAGCTGAGAGACTTCTCAATTATATTATTAACCCCAAAAGAGATTCTAAAGTTTCCCAAACCCCAGCAGTCTATTATGAAATACACACATGCTACAAAAAGGTAAGTAAATATTTTTTGACAGGCTTCCAGATTTTTGGTAAAACCCTACAATATATGTACTTTGCTATTAATGGTAGCATATTAAAGTCCACCTGTAAGTGAGAAAGAAAGGAGAATTAAATGTATATAGTAAAGTAAAAGGCAAAGGCCTGCTAACAAATCAAAATAGAGAAGAATGTAAGTGCAAAGAGAAAACCAGTATGTTTGGAATTATTTCACCTTTTAACAAAGCATAAAACCTCAGCAATAATATTACACATTTCAACATGTGTTAAGCCCTGAAGAAAATAAGATACTTGATCTGGTTTTGCAAAACTCGTGTTGCCTAATGTTGTAGTACCTCTGATACTGATACACCTCACACAATCTGTGGAAAACATAACATTTTCAGTACAAAAAGCAAGGTAGCCACAGCTGTCTAGGAGTTCTGAGGAAAATCTGGAAAAACAGACACTGGAAAGAGGAAATGTTAAATAAGAGAGGGTACAGCAGCTGTGTCTGAACATAGAGGTAGAAGTGTTCATGGAATAGGTCACCTGTTCCCTTTTTTATCTTCTGCCACTGATAAACAGAGATTTTCAAAATGCTTGTAATGTTGCATTATCAATGCAATTAAATCATAGTCAGTTCTCACTTAGTAAAATTACTTTCTAGTGGCTGCTTAAGAGATCAGTTCTATAACTGGAAAGCTCTTCAGTTACTTTCTTCAATCTGTCATTTTGATGGGAGTGAATTCATACAGGTCTCTGAAATTATCCTATCTACCACTATTTGCTTACCTAAGTTTTCAGCTTACATCCCATGTGAGCTTGGACTCAGGCCTTAACATGCTATAAGCACTGTGTTAGCAGTTCTAGACTTGGAGAGGTCCATGCTAATGATGGAAATTAAAATATGCTCCATCTTCCTCCCATAATAAATATCACATTTGTAAAACAAGACTAGGAATTTCTGTGACAATCTTGTTGATTGAAACACAAACCTACTCTGTCTCTAGTGTCTAGTGTCTCTGTGTCTAGTATCAGCTGTGGATCTGAAGAAACCTGTCCAGCCCCTTGCTCATCATTCTTCACCAAGGAGATCATCCAGACTGAAACTGCTGCTGCATTGGCTCAGCCCATCCTGCTCTCCCTTGCACCATGTAACACACTTGCAGTCATGTAGCTGTGCAGCCTCTTTCAGGCAAGGACCACAGCAATCTGGCAGGTGCCTTACATGATATTATCTTGGCAGGATGGAGCTGAAATTCCCAAATTTGCCCAGATCCTGGCATCTTTAGCCAAGAGTATCTTGGGTTGCCACAGCTACGCTTTTACCAGAATCTCAGCTAACTAATTTAAAATCAGTCAAAGAGATTTTTGGCTCCTTTGCTTCACCACTCCACATTCTAGAAATAATTGCATATCTCTAGCACAGCATAAAAGATATTTTAGCTGCCTTCAGAATATTCTCTCTGCTGGTTGGGTTATATTTACGTTGTTACCCTGAATTCCCTGCGTACTGTTACTATTAAAGCACATTGTCACCCTGTGACTGTACCTGGACATCTTTCTATGGCCCTGGAGACATAGCCACAACTCCACACCACTGGTCTGGCTACTGAAGGGCAAGTATTTCCAAGCCAGATAGCATGGCAAAGTTCTTGCAGGTAGGTTTTGATAAATCTTCCATCAGTTTGAAAAGTTATGGTTTTTATTGTTCTACTCCCATCTTCCTCTTTCATGTTACTACACCTGTGCAAGCAGAAACAGAATGGGACAGGGCAGACCAACTGCATTTCAGAATTCTAGCACAAATTTAACTTGATATTCCTTTGTGTACTTATGTTCTGCCTTCTTTTTGATGAATCAAGAATGCTAAACAAATTTCTTATAATGCATGCTAGTCCCTATCATCAAAGGCTGGAAAGAGGCTGCCTTTTTTTTTTTTTTCCAGCATCTGCTACTGCTAAAAAAACTGTTTCATCCTGAGATCAAAAAGTCTACCTTACCTTATCATCTATAACAAAGATTTACCAGCTGGCTTTGTCACCTGCTTGCACTAGGAAATTACTGTCATTATTTGGAAAATGCATTTCCACTGTGATGTGTATATATTATAGATGCACTTTTTTCCCCAGCTGTGAGATATATATATGTCCTTATATCCTTACTAAAAAGCATGCTAAATAATCAAATAACCTATAAGAAAATTCTTCTGTATCTTTCTATTCACTCTCACTGCAAAACCACTATTTCCCACAACAGCCAGCAGTAACAAAAACACCCCTTTGTCTTGCACAGTTCCCTACACATAACACTTCAAAGGAGAACCAGCCCACCAGCTTGGCAAGGGGATGAACACACTGTGGTGAGCTCTAAGATGTGCACATGCAGACTGTCAAAAATGATTGACTTTGGACAAGTTCTAAAGTTATTGGAGGGAGAAAGGGAGGAAGAAAGTAAGGATTGATAGATGGTGTAATTGCATACAGTTAGAAAATCTTAGACAAGAAGGCTAAATACAGGGCATGGAGAATGAAATATAAGCCATTCAATGAAAGCTGTAGGAGAGAGCTGAGAGAAGCTCCAACAGGCAGAAACATCAAGGTAAATGTTAAGATGTTAAACATTATCATAGATGGAGAATTTGCACTGCAGGTTAATCTGCTGGTGTTTGACTCTCAGCTATTAAGAGGATAAGGGATGAACTGATAAGGCTTTAGAAATAAAAACTGTATTTTCACATCTCTGCTGGTGAGGACACCAGTGTTATTTCTTGGCTGCTGTTACGCTTTTAAAGGTAATCAAGTCATGATATTAAAGGTAGTGATTTCTAGCAATCCTATTCATCAGCATAACTAAAATAAATTGGAAAAGAGGAACTCCCCAGAAGCAATGCTATTCACATTGCAATTGAGAAGAAGTTAGAGAAAAAAGTATATTAAATAATAAGATTTAAATACTAAATTTTATAAAACACTGTTAAATAAATATGAGCTGTAACACAAAATTAGCATTTCAAAGAATATACTTTCTTATTTTTATTGACCCCCTCAACCAGGTTTAGATATTGTTATTGCTGGCACTAAGTAAGACATGCACTGCATCTGCAGGAGCAGAATGATCCTAAGCTATTTGGAGGTGATTCTTTACATCTGAATCTGGGCTTCCTGGTGGAGGATGATGATGATGCTAAGCCAGCCCTATGGACTTGAAAGGCACTCTGGAAGCATACCCCAATAACATGTCATTGACCTTTGTCTCTCCTCTCCTCTCCTCTCCTCTCCTCTCCTCTCCTCTCCTCTCCTCTCCTCTCCTCTCCTCTCCTCTCCTCTCCTCTCCTCTCCTCTCCTCTCCTCTCCTCTCCTCTCCTCTCCTCTCCTCTCCTCTCCTCTCCTCTCCTCTCCTCTCCTCTCCTCTCCTCTCCTCTCCTCTCCTCTCCTCTCCTCTCCTCTCCTCTCCTCTCCTCTCCTCTCCTCTCCTCTCCTCTCCTCTCCTCTCCTCTCCTCTCCTCTCCTCTCCTCTCCTCTCCTCTCCTCTCCTCTCCTCTCCTCTCCTCTCCTCTCCTCTCCTCTCCATGTGAAGTGTGTAACATTTCTCTAGGTCAATGGGAGGCAGCCAAATGCTGTGGTTTTTGTTCCAGTGTATTGTGGATGGATGGATGGCTGTTTTTACTCCCTACTTCCCAGTCCCTTGATACTATGGTAATGTAGATTCACCATGTTGACAGAACCAGCCTCCAGCAACAGAGATGTGTTTCCTCTGGGAGCAGAGACTGACTGGCTAAAGGGATTGGCTCTTAATATCTGTGAGGCAAAAATATGTCTTTCTCAGAGCTTCCCTGTTGAGTTGGAGGAACAGGCAGCAATCCTGGTGGGACACATCAGGAAATGTGTGACTTTTCAGTGGGCTCAACTAAGAGTGTAGAAAACTATCTAAGAGTAGGGAACTTATAGGATATTTTGCTGGAAGCTTAGGTGTAGGATTTGAAGAAAAGGTTTGCATGGAGGCATCTGTTTTACTAGAGGCTGAAGTGCAAATAATTTTTAAGAACAGGGAATGGGTACCATAATGAAATCTTTCAAGACTTGACTGCAATGAAAGACAGTCCTGATCTGAAAACATTGAGAGATTCTGTTTTGAAGAGCCATTTTCTTGGTGGTTTCAAGTATTTTGGCTATATTTACTTTGGGGAGATGGCAACAGAACTACCATAAAGCAGTGTCATCTCATTTCATTAATCAAGAAACAGGTTCAGAGAAGACAAAAGTGGTTTGGTTGATTCATCCTTGAGACCAGAATCTGACTGCAGACAAGAAAAGAAGAGTTTCTGAGGTAAGAGAGTAGCCTACAATGAGAACAATTTGGATTCAATTCTTCAACCTTCATTCACTGGTTTCAATCCTTCACCCTGTTCTCTCACAGCCTGTGGATAACATAAAGTGTTCAATTTCTCACTATTGTCTTCACTATCGATGGAACATAACAATGAGATTCAACATAATTTCTCTTGATCTTCATTCCTAATGCAACATAATGAAGATATTCTGAAAATAACTGCTTCATCCATGTTGTGAAGTGATGAGAGAAACCAATAAAACGTACAATGAAAATTCCAAGGGAAGAGATGGCTGATTAACATGAAACTACATAATCCTCTAAACAGCTTCATTTATTACTGTCCTGGTGCTGAATATACACTAGCTCACAAAAGCAAAATTTATAAAAAAAGAATGCAATAGTTGTACCAGAATTTCTAAATTCCCTTACTATTACATTGTGCCACAACTTGGAAGTCCTCTGTCAGATAATGAATTGAGTGATTATTTCACTGTCATCAGATAAAGACATACTTGAACTGTCTCTCAAGTTAAAATATTTTGCTTGTATTCCTGATAAAATATAAAGAACTGGACTCCTGTCTTGACATTGCTGGATTCTTTCCTCAAAATCTTCTCTTCTCCAGGCTGAACATCAATTCTCTCAGTCCATCTTCACAGGAGGGGTGCTCCAGGCCCCTGACCATCTTGGTAGCCCTGCTTTGGACTTGCTCCAACAGATCTACAGGTCTTTCCTGTGCTGGGGCCCCTGAGCTGGATGAGCACTCCAGGTGGGGTGTCATCAGAGCAGAGAGGAGGAATCACTTCCCTTGCCCTCCTGGCCACACTGCTTTGGATGCAGTCTAGGACAGGATTGGCATTCTGGGCTGCAAGTGCACATTGCTGAGTCAAGTGGAGCTTCTCATCAACACTCCCAAAAATAATCTCCAACAGCCAGAGAGTACTTATAAAATAACAAAACGAAGACAATAAGGAAAATCTGAGGTATCATGTCTCTCCAGAGATACAACTATTTGTTTCATTAGCATCAGAGCTCTTCTATACCATCTCCTGTTTAAAAGCTAGAAAATACCTTTTTTTTTGCAATCCATTAGCTTTCCCTTTTCAAGGAGGACAAATTTAGACAAGGTACTTTTTACTTAGTTTAAATGCCAGAAAATACTCAGTATCTGTGTACATTAAACAAGCTTCACTGCTTAGATCAAGTCAGTTTAAAACCAATTTAATTGAGTGCAAACTACTACAGGGACACTTTATTTCAGTCAGGTATATGCCAGTTTCAAGTGGTTTAAAATAAGCTGAAACAACAGGAGATTAAGCAAGCATTACACAAATGTTGCATTAGCTTAATTTAAAGTGGAGTCACTTTCTTGGCAGCTTCTCCCTGAAACATTTCTTTTTTTCTCAGGGTAAGCCTGACTATATTAAGTAATAGAACTGTGTAATGTAATGAACTGCCAGCCTTCAATTGGAGGTTACTGCCTGATTAGTTGAAATGGGATAATTGGAGAGAAAACCCTACCACAAACATGATGTAGAGAAGATTAAATGAAAACAATCATGGATGGGGAAGTGGCTTCTACCTGAAGTCTTCCATCTAGTCCTACTATATAAGAGTGAGGGAAAGAGTAAGGGAAAGAAGTAGAAATTGCTTCTTTGTTTGAAGCTATTGATAATTCATATCACTAGGAGCAGTTACTAATGGTAAGCTTCCATAAGCTGAGGAACTTACAAAGCTGGCTTTCTTACACAATTGTGTCCTATGTGTCCTTTGATAATTAAGGACAGAAATCCTAGCTGCCTTACTGATTTCTGACTCTCCCAAGTTCTTCCCCTACATCCCACAGTATCCCTAGCTTTCTCCTCTATGAGAAGAAACAGCATGTGCAATGGCTGAGATGCAGCTCCATATGTGTAGGTAGGTCAGATACGACGTACACAGCAGCTGCAGGATCAGGAGGACAAGCAGAACTTGTAACTGTTGGGATCACACTGTACCATTTCCCTGAAGGGGCAGTGAGGAGAAGGTGGGAGTGCCCATTTGGCCCTCTTTTTGCTTATTCAACAATTTTCAGGAAATTCTGGTACCTTACTACAATTGTTCTTAGTATCCTTCTAATTTAGTTTAAAGTTGCTGATTGACTAAAAAAATAATTGTGAATTGAAAGACATCTGATCCATAGCAAAGCAATACTTTGCACAAGTTTCACATGTATGTTTAGGCGTTTCAATAATTTTCATACATGTATGGTTATGATGATGTTTTGCCAGTGGGCACACTAAGGAATGGAAACATTATGTTTCTGGCCAAATAAAGCTTATCTAAGACAGGCCTGTGAGGATAAAATGTAGTTTAATTTCCAGTCTTGTACCTTAACCATTGGATAATGTTGGTCTTTGGTATTCACATCCATGGAGAGATCAATGAGCTCACTTGCACCAGGGAGATAGAAAGACTGGTCAGAGTAACTTGCTTGTATTTTTATTTTAGAAAGCAACTTAACATTACAAATGGGTTTCCAATTTCCAGTTGTCTTAGCTGCTGCAACAATGGAAGTACTGACCCAAGGATAAAATATCAACGAAATTCCCAGTTACAGAACAAGGCCCTTCTGGAAGACCAAACTTTACATCAGTATTTGATATTTTATCAGAAGTTGAGAACACGATTTTATAAAAAATATCAAAACATTTCTGTTCTTGGTTTAGAAATATTTGAAATGGAGTTTTTTGCAGTTTTTGAAGCATTTTTAGTTTAAGATAATGGAAATACTTATCAAAAATTTTCAAGTTTAGTAAATGAATTAATACGTTTCCAAAATCGCTTGGGAACTAAATTTAAAAATGTCATTGTGTGAAAATTATTTGTTTACCAGTTTACCTGATAAGCAATGCTTGCAAAGGCAAAATCTTTGACAAAATGTTCCATTATTCCATTAAAGGCTCTAACGAGCACTTGATGTAATGGAAAACATACAGGGAATTTCCTACTGCTGGCATTAATTCCATCAGAATTGTCAGCAAGCAATACCCAGGATCTTTGCTGCTTTCAATGCCATTGATTAGGGAGGAGGTTTTGCAGACCTGGCAGTCACCTGCAAAACCTCACCGGGATGAAGGGTCATACTCTGAGATGGTTTTGACCATTCCTGGCAGAACGGCAGCTACTCCTTTGACTCATGACCTTTCATCATTCCTATTCAAGAGCACTTCAGCAAAACTTCTGGGAAAGAATGTGCAATGCCCTGAGCTACAATGCCAGCAATAGGCTGACAGCACCCAGCTCTGCGCCTCAAGGCTGGCTTGCTCCCAGCTGTTCTACTGTTTGTAGGAAATTAGAAGCCTGCTGAATGAAAGGCAGATGGTGTCATGGACAACCTCTGATCCCTATCGGCGAGTTACACAATGTAGACTGGTAGATCTTTTCAGTACATGATAAAATGAGTTGTGCTTTCCCTGTCACCAAATTAATTCTTGGTCTTAGTGCTTCCAGACCTTTGGAACTGAAGATGGTTTGCTAGTCCTGTCTGAAAAACTGGGAAGTAGTCATGCTTCAGACTGATTCAGCATCCTCTTGCTTCATTTCTGCATGAAAAAATTGTCCGTCAAAGGAATAAAGGCTCTGATAAGTATGGTGAAAAAATATGGAGGCACTTATTTTCATAGTCTAATATTGGGTTAAAGATATATACACAAAAATAGCAAAGGAAAATGGAAAGCAACTTTGAAAATAAAGCCAAAATAAATTTTCTGAAAGTAAGAACACAGGAGTTTATTAATCAGTAAACTAAATAAAAATAAATAGTTTCTGAAATTAAAGAAACCCAGAACCACTGTCCATGAAATGAGTAGAATTGTAGGCTAAGACACTAGTTATCCTTAATAGTGCAATTGAAATCTATTCCTATATATATAAAGTAGTTTATCTTCTCTTTATAGTACGAGTCTTGGTGAAGTGAAGAACCCTTAGCATCAAATCTATTGACTTATATTCATTGTCTTGAAAAAGTACAGTTTCATCTTTAATCTGTATTTTAGTATAGTCTCTAGATGAGTCCAAGACTTTGCTTTTATTACCTAAAAAAATAAAAGGTCTTTCCCTTATATTTCCTCTGTGAGAATTTCTAGAAGCTCCATCCTTGCAGTTTGAGAATAAATGAAGTGCTGGATGATTAGACCTCATACTTAACAATACACTTGAGTAAACTCAGGTATTTTTAATAGGGAGCTGGGAGGCAACAAATTTCTTCTCTTCCACCAAAACTACCTAATGGAATGCCTCTTCCCTCATGTTCATTTACCAGTGTCAGAGTTTCATACAGCCTCGATGTTTGACCCACCACAAATGGAGTGCATTTTGTACAGATACGTGCTTGTGGTGAGCCAAGGTTGCAGCAACCAGGTTTGGCTGGTGTAGTACAGGGAGTACCTGGAGACAGACCATGTTTCCCATCAGCAGGGAGACTTTATGTCATTTTTCAGAGCTGCAGGGCATGTGATGGCAATTGTTTACCTCATTGTCTTCTATGTCAGTTAGCGTGTGGCAGGTGAGAACCAGAACACAGAATCTCTTTCAAACTTTTACTCAGGGTCTAGTGCTGGGAGTCTGTTTCTGAATGGGGTGTGTCTTCAGCTATCCCTTGTTGCCAGGAGGGCCAGAGAAGATAAATTAAGCAGAAGATCATTCCAAGTCCTCCTTCAGGCTGTGTTTGCTAGGTGGCTCTGATTCACAAATTGGGTATCTACCTTGTTTCTGTGGCTCCCAGAAGGGACAATGAAGATGAATAACATGGCAAAGTGCTTTATAGCATTCATTCAGGCTTTAATGTCGTCCCTATTCTGGTGCAAGATTCCTCAACATCTGAGGAAAAGGAGGAAAGTGCTTAGTGTGTCAAACTGTGTATTAAAGAAGACATGAGGGTAAGATTTCCTATAAATGTTGGGGATTTTTTCCATATACAGAGACAAGTTTGGATATCATCAGCCTTCAAGGTCCAAAAATGCTGCTATTTAGATTAATGGTTTAAGAATCTAGCATCACTTCCTTTCCTGGACCAAAGAAGAAGAGAATTAGCTAAGAAAGGAGTGCTTTAGAGGTGAAGATCATTCAGCTTTGCTACAGCCAGCTGAGGAGGGGATCAGGGGAGGCAGGCTGGGGTTTGAGGATGAAATCCTGCTGAGAGGTGCCAGTGGGAGCAGCATGTTCTTTTTTCTCATTCCTGGTATGAGATATCCAAGGTCAATGGAAACTGTAGAACTGGCTGTGAAGCTTCCTGGTATTTCAAGACCTTCAAAGTAATCAGTAGGTAACAGCTCATGGCTGAGAATCAGACTACTGCCTGCTCCAAGGACAGAAGTATTTATTCTTTCTTTGTGTGTGTATATTTGCAAGTAGACTTACACACATGTACACACTGCAGTGTTACACCTGGATTGCTTCATCACAGCTTTGTTCTTTATTTGTCTTATACTTGTAAAAATTTTTTTCCTTTACTTGCTGGCTTTAAATGAAGGCGTGGTGGTTGAGGTCTGGGGACTAGGTATTCTGCTTTAATTATCAGATAAACAGTTTTTGGGGATAATATCAGGGGACTTGACTTTCCTTCAGCCACAGCAACAGCCTAAGCAACCCCCAGTTCTGCCTGCTACCTTGTGCTGCACGCTCACTTGTGTTAATACCACTTTTGATGGAGCAACATGATGCTACTTGGCAAAAACAAACAAACAGAAGCATTGTAGAAGTAAGAATGTTGTTTTAAATTGGAATAAACGTCAAGTCTGCCTTGTAAATCACCTTGCAGCTGCAGGAACAGTTATCGTGGCACAGCTGAGAAGCCAACAAGGAATGTTCAGGATGGCTGCAATGGCCAGAACAAACACATTGCTATGCTGAAGTCGGTAAGTACACTCAAATTGTTTGACATTTAGTTTACAAGCATTTACATGTCAATGATGGACACAAAAGAAGACAAATGAATAGCCAGAAAGGAGGATTTCCCATTTTGGCAGTGGCAGTCACTGTACTAGTCCAAGACATGAAACTCACTCTTCAGTGTTAAAGAGTCAGTAAAAGCAATATTTCTTCCAGGACAGGGATTATCTTTTTAATGCATTTGTAAAATACCTGACACAGGAAGGGTGGGGGTCTTCCTCTGATAGAAATGGCAAGAAGAATAGAGCACTTCAGGAAATCTCACGCTCAGCAAGAGGAGCTTAATCTCATTAAAGGGACATGAGGATGATACACTATGTAAGCTGATTAACATTTATGCAGAGAACACTACTACTTGTATGAGGTTTTGAAAAAAGATGCCTATTTATAGTGTGAGGAAACTGAAAAAAATAGCTTCTATTAAAAAAAACCTGACAAACTAAACCTACACCAGACAATAAAAGGTGTAAGACAAAATATGTTTACACCATTGCAGAAGAGTTCTACAGTAATGAAAAACAGACCTCCCTCTTTGCCTCCACATACCAAATTTTTCTTTCTGGGTATTTCTTATAGATTGACTGGTTTAATAGCATAGAAAACAAAAATACAAGCAGTTAAATTACTTCAGACATACTTAATTGAAACTTAATTTAATGCTTTTGAAAGGCACTGGATTACCAGCATCAGAAATTTAATTATTCATCCGCAGAACAAGAACTTTCTGTGCAGTACTGATGACATCTTTTCATCTAATCATGTGAACAGGCCTCCACACAGAACAGCAGAAAATGTTTAGAAATAGAGTTTTTTACTTCTCTGATATAACAGCAACTGACACTTTTTATTTGGGGCTTGTAATAGTTGCTTACTAGGATCTGAACTGAAATGACAAGCTTATTTTTTATTTGGTTGAAGAACACCCTTAGATCAACTCAAGTTCCTAAGGGCTCCTGTTATTGAGTTATGGTGGGTTTCAGCTGGTAACCTACAGTATACAGAACCTAGTTCCCATTACTGATTCCCTTAGGAGCTTGCAAACTATTGTTTTGCCAAATTAGCATTTGCTTCTGATATTGAAAATTATCCACAGCTGGGATATTGCTGTAATTTTAGAGATGAAATCATGTATAATCTCACACAAATGTGTAATTGTACAATCAACCTGGCTCAGTTTTTAACAGTATCTTCAAAGACTTTTTAATGGGCAGCACTTCTTCTTAAGGTTAGTTGTGCACTTCTAAAAGGGAGAGTTAGGGCATGGTCAGACAAACTCCAGCACACATCACTTTTGCTTTTCCAGTTTGAGAAATTACTGCCCCCAGCTCTCTGTTCAGGCTCTCTCCCTAAAGTTGTCATCCCTACACCAGGTTTTGCAGCAAATTGCCTCAGACATGAAAATCTGTTTCCTTTCGCTGACTTAGTAATTTGTGTAATAACCTCCAGGAGACCTGGTGCAGCTTCTGCTGCCATTGTGGAAACAGAGAAATGTGGGACTTACGTGCCTCAGCTTGGCCAATGTGTACAGTGGGTCATCTGGAGGGGGGCCTCAAAGCAATTATGACAAAGCAAAAACCAGGGACACTCTTGCCCGCATGAGTGGAGTTCATGTCTCTATTGGCTTTTGTATAACCACCCTTTTTGCCATAAAGATCTATGCCTATAGTCTGTATTTTTTTTTTTTTTATGTGATTCTCTGGCCTGTATTTCCCATCCTTTGCTTATTTCCACCAAGTGGAGGAGGTCCTTGTTGCTGTCATCTACATCTTTTGTAACTCTGATTGGTAAATAAAATTAATCTCTGACAGTGTCCTACTTTGACTAAACCAAATGGCCAGAATTGATGCCACCTTTAGGAGTGTGCTTCAAGGTTCTCATGAAAACATCCAAGCAAGAAGGATCCTAATTTATGGACAGGGATAATTTACACATAAATGACCGGGCTTTTGTTCATAGCAAATTCTAAGCATACCACAAGATTTAGGCATGGTAAAATAGTCTGTTAGGAGTGAGAACTGTCACACAGCCTATTGAAACACATAAACAATTTAAATAGGTAATTAAATTGTTTGCCTTAATCAGAAAAATCCTTGTGAGGCTTTGAGAATGTCCTATTTTGTAGTCAAGATATAAAATGTTTTCTAATGGGAGTGAAATTTATGAAGGGAAAAATATTTCCTCTGTGAAAGGATATTTGTGAGAGGAATTTCAATTTAGAGCAATACCTTAGCAACAAGTTCTTTAAGCATCCCTTTCTGTGATGTTTTACTATGGGTGAAGGTAGTTCTGAAAAAAAACACCTGGAAAATTAATAGGAATATATGATCAATTCACTGAAATGTGTAGGTGAAACCTAAAACATGCTTACTGCTCATGCTTCAAGCTTGCCTGTTTTCAAATGTTCCATAGGGTCAAATTAACTACTATGGTTTGCTGTCAATGGCTGGCAGCAAGTATATTGCTCAGTAGATCTAAATATGACATTTCAAATTGTTATTTAATCTACACAGAAAGGAGTGATTGTCACATCTTGATATATTTAGTATGGGGAGATTGATAAAAGTTCACTCTGCTGCTTTCTGAAAAAATAGAATGTTATTGAATCAAGTGAGGCTCGTACAGGGTGTGCTATTGCTGCTGTAAATTAGAATTAGAACCCATATGGTGACAGGTCCATAGTGGAATGGTCTCTCTAATCTCACATTGTCTTTACGAAGCTGCCTTTCAGGAGAGGTATGCATATTATGAAATATTTCTGTTCCTTGCACCTAATGTATGACTAATGTGCATGCTAGTGCTCTCTGGGAGGCTCTAGAATACATAAAGATGTAAAATATATGTTGGATTGCAGTTTTATTAGACTGCCCAACACATGTTGAATAACAATTTATAAAACAGTAATAATTTTTTCTTTTCAATGTTAACATTTTAGTCCTTTTTGAAACTCCAAATTAAAAAAAAATGAAAATTATTGTCATGACAGTTTTCCCCCCTTCTTTTTGTAAGAATATATACTCTGTGATATTGAACTTTCTGTGTCAGTCTGTACAAGTGTTTCTTGTCCCAGAATAATTTAGAACCTCTTGTCCAATTTAATTTGAGGGGCTTTTTTTGCAAGGGGTGAGTATTTCGCAGACAGTAAGATATACAAAGTTTATAAAAAGATTTTACCAAGTAGAACAGACAGATCATTGTGACAGAGAACTTATAAATCCCTCCATAGCAGGAAAGATGCATTATGAGCTCAAACTTTGCCAGACTGGACAGGATTCACACTCAAGATCGATCTTGAGATTCAAATGCAAGGTAAGTCTGATTTGTATCTGCTGTTCATAGAGCTACCTGTTGATTGATCAGCCTTTTCTCTCCCTCTCCCCATAAATGTCTCCCTTTCTGTGGTGCCTCAAGTCAAATAGTCCAATAATACATCTGGGCAAATCTAACTATTCACTGCTGTGGAAAGGGGGAGTGCTACTCATTCCTTGTCCCTCCCCACCCACGCCCCTACTCCTGCCATCCTGTCATGTTCCGTCCCTGTGCTGCGGGGTCAACCAACCCTAGAAAAAAATAATTTGCTTCTCTGGAGGTTTTTTCTGGGTTACTGAATGGAATTAGTTCATTCAGTACATGTCTTGTGAGTGCCAGGGTTCTCACAAGGGAGTGATGAGTATGTTTTAACAGCAGCAGGGCAGCAGCAGTGAGCTGCTAGATAGACTCCATCTGATCGTTGAATTTTATTGAAGGCTACTCCGCTTCTTGCAGAGATTAACACATGAGGTTTTGAATTTCTCCTAATTGATATTGTATCTTCAGTTAATTTGACTTGGTTTTCCTGGGAGTGTCTGTTTCAATATGAGACCTTGCAGCTGATAAAAAGCTGGCCGCATATAAGGTGTAGAAAAGACAGATTTGTCTAGAAAAGAGAGGATGCTGGAAATTCATGAGATGAAAAATCAGGTCACAACCATTTACTACGTGCTTTGATGGAGAGGGTGATCAAGTGCATGTAGCTACACCAGAGAGGCAGCCAATGTCCCAAATATCCTCATCATTTGCCTGCTGGAAATCCTTGCACCCAAAGATGTCAGAGGGGGAAGGCAGAACAGCTGCCATTTGTTACTCACGGTCATGACTCTGGCAGGCAATTAGCCCTGGGCCTGTTCTGAGAGAGTGTTATTACCCTGGAGATGTGTCCATTTAGATTCTTGAAGTGATCCTATTGTGGACAAAAAGCTGGGAATACTATTACTGGAAAGACATTTCTTAGAAATTGAAAGAAAAGAAAAGAACAAGAATGGAAGACTTCCCATAATTAAATGTGAAGCAATCATAATTGTAAGGCATAATTAAAAAGCCACAGAGTTCTAGCTAATATGTAAACTGATTACAACAGCTGAAAATGATGATTCCTCTACAGGAAAACTAAATCTTTCCAGTATTGGTAAAACTATTTCTGTGCGAAACTCTTTAGGCATTGACATATTAGACACTCAGGCATTATGCTGTATATTTCTTTAATGCTTGGCTTTGACTTGTATAAAATAATGATGGCAATCCTTTGCAGTCTTGAGCAAACTGGACTTTTAGGAGTGGAGAGTTCATTACTGTTTTTAGCCCTTCTTGATGATAGAGGTTCCCAGATCCCACATATGTGCATGTATGTGTGTCCATCCATCTCTTGCTCTCAGTTATGTTGATTGATTGCAACAAAAGACATCAGAAGGATGATCACACAGAAATTAAATCACCTTTTCATGAATACAGGCATATATCAGAAGTACTTGCTAAGTGCAAGTACAGAAAATTAGTTCAGCTATTACTACATTCCTATTCAGAATTCATATATCCAAGAGGAACAGGCTTGCTTTATCCTTATGTAATTAGAGGTCACACCTTTTTAGACACCAGAAAGTCCAACCATGATGCACAAGTGTGTAGGAAACAAGGCTTCTGCTTTTCACATAATGAGTTGCTATATTACTGTAAAGACATAAAACCAGATATTTTGTTTTTCATGCAGCACCTTCTGCAATATTTGCATATTTCTGTGTGTTGGGAGTTAACCCTAGTATGCAGCTAAGCCAGAGCCAGTGCAGTCTACCGAGAATACTTTGTTTTCAATTTGGTAATGAAAATTTCTGTCATAGCCATTTTCATAGCTGAAGAGTATGACTAAGTGAAGCAGCATCCAAGTCAGCCACACCACAGAGCAGAGGAACATATGAATGTGACTGTCCCATAAAAACATAATTTATACAGAACAAAGGAACCTTTACAGGCTACAAAGCATGATATAAAAATTGGAGCTGCATCAGCTGTCTTTGGATTCCAGCACTGCAAATTGTCTAAACTGCACTTTGTAATTAAGCACCATTATCAAGCCTCTGTTAAAGAAGATACATTGAAGGTCGGAAGCAAACTCAGCAGCTTGAAGCTCCTGAAAGCTAAATTTCCCTGCTAAGGAGCAGTGTGAATTGACCTACATTGCTGTGACCAAAATTGTTACCATATTCAAACGTGACAATTTAACTCTGTTTTGGGTATCTCTGTGCTACACTATAATTTGTCACATAAACACTCTTGACTGAGTCCTGGTAAATGAATACAATAGGGTGGTACAGCCTACTCCAGATATCAATTCATTATCTTAATATTCCTGGATATACTGTGGATTAGGCTGGAACTGAATACCAGTGGAGACTTCTGATCTTCAGCATATCAAGAAATGCCAACATGTTGTGGTGCTCTTTTGTTGTGGACAAAAGAGATGATTACATTCTTTTTACTCTCCAAGGATCCTCTTTACACAGAGGTGAAATTTTCTTGCAGGAAGCTTATCAAAATTTCACATTGTGTAGCACCACTGATTTCTTTTCTTTAGAAAAGGTAGAATCAGATAAAAGGTCTTCTTTTTATTTGTTGTTCACAGCTAGTTTCATTTTAATGCATTTAAAACTTAAAAACTGCAAACTTACCAACCTGTATTTTGATGAAGTCTACTATAAAGACCATGTATTCAATTTAATATTACTTCAATTAAGCATTTGCATTTCGTCCATAACTTTTCATTTATAGTGCATTTATCAATGAAAGTATTTCACTGTGGATAATTGAAGAAATTTAAAGCATTTTGTTGTGGTGAAACCAAAACAAAATGTATTTAGCAGCAGTCAGGATTTACAGAATAGGACAGTATAACAGAGTCAGGTTCATAAATATAACAAGTTTCATGTTGTGGAAACATTTCCTAATACCTAAGGCTTGCCTGAAGTCCAAGCCCCTCCTGACATCTGACAGAGTGTTCACATCTCATTTCTGCCCCATAAGAAAAAGTGGCAAGTTCCCTTAGTCAAGTGTCTAGTCAAGTTCCCAATTTGCTTCAATTTAGCTAATTCTAAAGAATCTTTATTGACACAGAAGAAAGACATCCCAGTGATTATAGCCACGGGCTATTTCTGTGATCTAGAGCAGTCACTTAAAGGCAGAATTGCTAAAAAACATAGTCAGTAGGATATCCTGGGCCTCTTTGTCATAGAGAACAAAATAAATTAGACACCTGGTGCTTTCAAAAAACCTGTTTACGTGTCTTTGGCCAAGTTCAAACTGCACAGCAGTTGCACTCCAGGATTCTACATTTTTTGTGCACAGATTTTCTTCCTATGGAAACCAAGGCATAGGTTGGGGGAAGGTAGATGTTCCACTCAGAGGTTGCATTTGGATACATCTGAAACACTAGGAAGCACTCTTGAAGCCATTGATGCAACTTCAGATATCTGCACAGTTTTAAGGTTCCAAACAAAGTGTTTAAGTATGTTAAAAAATCAAACTCCTTATTGCTCTGGGATTTGTTTCTCCATCAGTAAGACGATGAAAATAATTCTTTTCACACATTGCCATTATAAAGAAAACTACATAAACAAATTTGCAGAACTCAGAAGCCATACAAGCTCCAACCAAGAAACATGTGACTCCATTTGTGCAGGGACTGTATTACCAACAGGGGAAGAGAAGGTACTATTAGTCCTGCTATTAATGCAGCTTTGTGCAGAATGTAAGTCCCCATTCACAGGACAGTAATACTCATCCCTGAGATCTGAGCAATAGGTAGAATCTTCCTATTCTGGTGTCACTAACAGGCTGCCTCTGACATATTTTCCATCTCCAGTGGCTATATAAATTCTCTCCAGCAACAGAATACCAACATTTGATCCTGGATTTTCATTTTTCCAAAATAACATCCAGCTTACACCCAGTAAGCACTGTGGCTAAACTCCACTTTTTCCCTGAATTGTGGGAGTTATTTATAGTGATAAATGAGAGGATTTTTGAGAATACAGTCTCTATAGAAACTGGTGGTGTACTAGACCAAAGAGGTTTCTTAGAGGAAATTCCCTGCTCTTCTGTCTTCATAGATGGTGCCAGAAAGAGCTTGAGCTCCTTGTTGGCTGGGAGGGCAGGGTGCATTTGGCATATTTGGTATTATTAACTTCTTTTCCATGAGTCAATATGTAAATATTCACCATTTACCATGTTTACTGGTATAAAAAATATTTTTTCAATTGTATTTCAGCTGATTTCGTTTGTACACATTACTTACATTCCAAAAACACAAAGGGATGTTCCAGCACACACACACAAAAATGCACTAGGATGGTGCTAAAGTTGCTGACTCTCATGCCTAAATAACACAAAAACTAAAAGTACAGGAAATCCTAAGTTAAGGCTCTTTTACAAACTTTAGACATAATTTCCTTTTTCATACATAATACTTCCTTCAGTGCTGGTGGAATCAATTTGTGGCTGGCTGTTCTGGCATTGGGACAATGGTGTGGCAGCAGAATACAGCAAATCTGTGCAGACCCATTTCATTTCCACTTATATGTGTGGTATTACCATAAGACCAAAGCTTTTAAAAGCAAGTAGGGATTTTGAGTACTTAGAGCAGAGATGTCTCAAGTGCTTTCATTTTTAGAGATTGCTGCCAAAAGGAAAACTGAAAATCATTTTAAAAATTGGAAAATCCTGCATGGAATAGGAATCCTGATAAGAGAGGCAGTCTCAGGTATTGCCAGTCATGGTCAAATTGCTTGCTGTATAGGGATTTTAACAACTTTCCAATGCCTAATAATTCACTTTTCTCAAGGCACCTCATGAAATCCAAGTCCTATAATAAATATCAGTCTTTCCCTGAAGGGAGCTCCTGCTGTGTAAGATAATAGTAAATTGCATTAGCACGTTTCCTGTAGCCAGAAGGGTCTGCACTACATGTGCAACCATTAAAGGCCCCTCACCTACTGAGGTGCTATCTGTTTGGGAGGCAGATTCCATACTTTGAGACCTGCCAGTGAATTGAGCTTGCTGCTGGGAAAGGAAGCAATAAATGTTTAGATGCTGATAGCAACATTCCTGACTATTGTAGAACAGGAAGTTAACGAGCAGCTTGTTGCTAGAACAGCAAGGAGCGTCCCAGTAGTCATTCTGGATTTGGTTAGTGCTTGGAACTTGCCCAGTACAGCAAGGACAGTGCTCTAACAATGTGAGAACCACCATCTTGTGTTTTTTCGCTTTCATCTGCCAAATCCCTCCCCACACCCCAAAACTCAGCCTACTTTGGCACTGCTCTGGCACCAAAAAATCTGATAGCAGAGCTATGAAAAACATCCATTACTTTGGCATCTTGAGATGTTTTAAAACATATTTAACTGTATCTTCCAGTCTCAAATAGCACAGAGTTATCCTTAACAATAAAACCTCATTTATAGAATGGCAAAACCAAACCTGATTGGCTAGATAAAAATAAAAATCATATATATACTGAATGTGCCCCATTCACACAGAGTAACAATTTCCTTGCTGAGTGGTCCATAGTGAAGTTATTTTCAATTCATATTTCACCTAAGATGATGCAGCACTGCAGCTGAAGGGGTGGAACATGTTGTGTACCCCAGTCAGTCAGTGGCATGCATTCACTCTGGTTCCTTCATATCATACCTAACAAAAACACAGCTGCAAGGTGAGTCAGTTCAACTGGATGACCCAGTGGAAAATTAACTCTGAAAAAAAAGAGGAATAGCTTCTCACTGGGTCAGAACGCTGCATCAGGTCCCTCTAAGGCTGAATGGCTTAAATCTGTTAGCAATAGCTGAGGGAGAAAAGGGCAAAGCAAGGCCATGTTTTCCACCAGCTGCCATCAGTAGAATCCCCTACCTACAGCATGAAAACTCACCCTCAGACTAACTGGAGAGGATTGTGCAGTTTGGTGTAGGGACAGCTGACATCCTCCTTTCTGTGCACAAATGAAAGCAGTGGACCACAAGACAAACAGAACAGAGTGCCACCATGCCCTTACCTGTCACACTGAAAGCAGGCTGTGACAGGCTGTGGCAGACTGCTGAGAAGAGCTGGTCTCAGACTGGCAGGCCTTAATTAAGTCAGCAGCAGGAAACAGCTACAACAAGGCCTAAACACCTGAGGATTTAAAAATAGGCATTGTCACTTCACATTGTCACAAGAAGCATATTTAAAATTAGGATGGAATTTAGCAAAGCAGTGTCAGGAGCCATCCTGTCCCATCCTGTTTGGGAACCAAGGAACTATGTTTTGCAGAAGTGCCTGTCATGTGTAGTTCCATTCATCATAGATCTTTTCAGCAGTTTGGCTTATATGTGAAGAAGAAACCTGTACTGATGTCCACACTTGACAAAAAAATGAGGAAGCCATTTCACCTATGTCATCACAGGTTGGCTTCTTGTCCTAGACAATCATTGGAGGCCACACCAAGAAATACCTTGTGTCATTCTTTTTCCTTACTTCGCACATCTACATTAGATGAAATGGATTATATTCCACAAGACACTTCTTCCTTTTGACAGTAAAGGGAACTTAGGATGATTAGCTCAGGTGCAAGTGTCAGTTTCTGACAGCAGAAAAGTTAAGTGAAATCCATCTCATCTGAGGAGACGTCACATTCTGTCCAGCTGTAGGTGATGACATAACATGGTCCTATGATCCAAATGTAGTGTGACTCACAATTACTTGGTCATGCTAATTCTGTTACCCTATTTCCTTAGAGGCTTCCCCTACCTAGTTAACCTAATATCAATCTCCATGTGTCAAGACAAAGCTACAGGAAATTCGTATCTGCCTTAACTCAGCACTGTAAAGGAAGAGATGGATTACATTTTCTGGATTTCAGTAACAAAACTTAGGTAATAAAGAATCAGAGCAATTAATTTCAGTAACATTTCTGTAACTGCCTTGTATGTTGTTCAATTTAGTTCTAGAAGTTTGAAGAAGCTGAATGTCTACTGTTTTCCTAGGCATCTTGGTGAATCTCCTCATCAGGGAAATGTTACCTTAATACTTACTTAGCCTCTCATTTAATTTAAATCTGCACATTCTTGTTACATCTTCCTTTACAGCAGTAAACAACCTTCCTCTCTCTTGGTACTTAGATTCTCCAAAGACTTTAGGCCATTACTATATGATGCTTGGTTCTTAGTGATTTAGGTGTATCTGTGTGGATCTCTTCGCAAGACAAGCCAACATGCCACAAAAGTACCACTTTGAAAAATCCTCCCTAAAAAAAAAATACTTAAAAGAAATCTGTTTTTAATTTGCAACCTTAGATGCTTTGACCTACACAGAATTTACCAGTAACTCCTGGAGCTTTTACAATTAGTCTGGGTTTAGAATCCTTTCTTCGTACCAGCTACCGGTAAATGAGAATAGCTCAGCTGCTGCTTCAGATCTGACCTGTGATGAGCCTTCAACACTCTTCCTCAGTTTTCAAGTGTATACAATATGGGCTCTAACTGTCTTAATTTTTTTAAAGCAGTATGAAAAAATACAGAAGTCAAACCCAACTGATGGAAACAAAAAAAAGGGCTCAAATACACAAGAGACTTGCTTCATCTTGACAAGCAGAAGCTGTGCATCAGCTGAGCACTCAATATCCATAGAGTCTTAGACCATAATAAATACAGTGGAAAAGGCAGTAGCATGGGGGTCTGAGGTCTTGACAACTGACAGTATATTTGGTATTTGTCTTAAAATCTCTGCCATTGGTTTAAATTTGGTGTATAGTTTAGATAACATGTAAATGAAGTGAATTGACTTTATAGTTACAGAAAAGGACTTGAATATATTGCAAAATTACTCCAAAGCTCAAAAAGTAGAAGAAAAATCACCACTTTCCCTCCAACTGTCTTTTAATCTCACAAATTTTGCATCACTTTCTTGATTTTGTGAGACCCAGTTTGAGATCTCTGAATGGCTGGAGTTATCCATATGGCAGTAAGTGAGGCTATTTTATAATAAATGAAATAATGTTCTTTGTAATGAAAACAACATTTTCAAAGTAGCTTAATTGCACCCTCTTTCAACAGCTCTGGTATGAAACTTGACACTGCAATGACAGCAAACCCATGAGTTTTTCTCTGATGACTATAAAAAGAATTGTTTCTCCAAATTTTAATGGACATTATAATATAGACAGGACTGAATGCACACACGTCCAGTGAAGTTGTCCAACATTTCCCATTATGAGACTCTGTTTCCAGTTATTTGTTACTTTGCCAAAGTTTAATTATTTGCACTGAAATTTTCCATACTGAGCATCTGCACAAGGCTAAATTTGGGTTTTTTTGAGACAAACAACTCAGTCATTTCTGAGATCAAGACTAAGGGAAGATATGGGGTTTTTTTGCAAAAAACACGACAGCATTTTGGTGAACCTTTTTGGGGCTACTACCACTTGTGGAGTGGCTTAAAACTCGGTGAAGATTTGCCTTTGTGTCAAGGATGCATTTCTCTCCATCTCTTAATAGAATTTGTTACGTTTGGCTAAGCCCTAATCCTTTGGGGAAAAAGAAGACGAAGAAAAAAGCAGCTCACACATGCTCAGTACAAAAGTCTCAGGTGTCAGCAGTTGCATTTCTCAAAGATTCTGTAATTATATAACATGTTCCAGACTGAGGCTGAGCAGGATTTTCCTTGCAACTACAGCCCTACGTCATACTGGGCTGCAGTCCAAATCGGAGTGCAGAAGCTCTATTTCTTCCACCTACTCCAAACAGGAAGTCAGAAGGAGGAAGCTGCACTATTTAAAAGCCAAGCTTGCAAAAAGCTGATCTGCCTGGAGATGAGGAACAGACAGGAACCAGGACACCAGAACATGGAGACAGAGTGGAAGAGGAGGGAACTGAGACATTTATGGTGATACAGACAGTAAACTGCGCATGGAAATGAAGAGGAGATTCAGAGCCAGCAAGTATGAAATATGTTAAGAATAGAAAAAAAAAAATGATAAAACATTGGCAACTGTGAGAATGACTGAAAGAACCGCTGGGTGAAGGATTGGTGCTGGGCAATCTACAGATAAATTTATGATTGAGAAGGAAAGGAGTCAGAAGAGACAGAATAGATTCAAAGTTAGAAAGGAAAGGAACTAGTGGAAGGAACCAAATGTACTGAGAAATGGAAATGGAGCAGGAATGAGAAGTGAGGTTAGTGAGGAAATAAGACTGAGGCAGTGACTGGTAAAGTCAAAAATGGTTATGCTTTGAAGGAATAAATTCAAGAATCTATGTCCTGTGGATGAGTATTCAATCTGGACCTTGTAGTGGAGCCCAAGAACCTTGACTTCAACAATTCAGTCATTGTTCAAAATTAGGCTAGAAACTGTCCTCTTTTTTTTTTTGGCACCCAGATAGGACAGAAAATGTTCCTAGTTTTTCTGTTTAAATGTCAGGAGACTATGGAAGGCATCTACGTTTTCCTAACCCATTGATAAAATCTGCACATTTAGGCATGGCAGCTGGGAAATATGGGAGATTTTTTTTCTGTAGAATGAAACATACAAAAAAAAAAAAAAAAACCAAAACAAAACCAATCAAACAAAAACATCTACACATGGAAAAGCAACAACATTTTTCAGATTCCAAAGCAAGGATTTATAATTTAGGAAATGGAAAAACTAAAGCTGTATGGTCATGGAAACTGTATGTTTGCTCTTTTGTGTTCAGGTGGACACAATTGCATAATCACTTATCTGTTTGGTTTATCTTACCATGGTACTATACACCTTCTTCCTCAAAATCCCTGTGTAGTTCTTAGCAAGCTATCTCCACCAAAAGCTTTTCATATGTGCCTCTTTTTTCTGGGTGCCTCACTCACGTGGCTTACAATGATCTTGCTTACAGAAGTGTTGCACACTTGAGGAGTCAACATGACAAATTACTACTTGAGTAAATAAATTGCTATGTTATGGCTCAAGATCAGGTACCTTGAAGAGAACACCCTAAACTACAGAACAGTTTTAACCTCACCTCTGCAGAAATCAGGAGTAGCAATATCACTTTAACTCCTAGAAATGTACTATGATATTATATGTACTGATATTTGTGAAGCACTCAGACAGTACTTTGATGAGAACTACTGGAAATATCAGGAGGAGATTAATCATTCTGTTGTTATATAAGATTTTAATACTGTGGAATAAGCAAGGCAAAGAGTCTCATACTGAACAAGGACAAGGAAAGAAAAAACCCCCAAATATATTCTTAAAAATACCTGCCACCCCTGAGTGCTGACTGATGCTTGTATCTTGAAGATAAAAGCCCTATATAAATATGTGACTAAAAAGAGATGAGTAAAGTTTGCATACAACCTGACTTCTGATATTTCCTACATTTTGATTACTTGCCTTTGCAGGTTTAATATAATTCTGAAAGTCTGTAATTTAGTCTTATACAAACACACATATCCTTAGGAATCCTGCATATTATAATCGCCTGTATCACCAAAACCCCAAGATGGCATTATAGTTTTTTTTACAAAGCTGTTTGAAAGCAAACATGCTTTTTTTCTGAAATGCTGTATGCAGCTAAAATGCTTCTAAACCTTTCTCTTCTTTCTGTTTCCACCTCTCTCCTTCACTTTTTACAAATCCCTTCTTCAAAAACTGCAGGACTAGCTCTGGCTTAAACAGCTGCAGAAACAGCTTGGCTTCAGACATTTACCACAGCAGATTTGCTTAATCAAACAACCATCAGAGCAGCTTTGTTCCAAGCAGTTGCCAAAAGCCTGTCATATTACAACTTCAAAAAGCTGCTCCAGCAGCTTTGCTGCTCACCAGAGATGCTCATCATGCATGGAGGTGACATCATATATTTGTAAGTAGGAAATCCAGTGATATTAATGTTCAGTATATTGGTACAGTTTTATCCATCTAATTAAAGTATTTGTAGTGATAAAAACATTGCTTTAGAGTCCATGGCCACTTTACCTAATTTATATCTTTCACAAAAAGGTGTTACTTTGTCCTAGATACTTTCCATGGTTTGCCACTGTCCAAACATGAGTAATTTCAGAGTTTGAAGAAAACTCTTCCAGCAACTTTAAGCACAAACCCATCAGAATCAAAGGCTAGGAAGCCTGCTGTATGGTCATTAGATTCTGGTCATCACTAACAACTGCCATATTTTTGCGGTTTTGACAATTTTTTTGTATTAAAGCCTTAAGGAAAGCAACTCTATGATTTCCTGAGGCAAAGCTACTTCAGAGGGTCAGTACCCCTAACTTCAGCAATTTTATCTTGTCTCCATGGACTTGGTAGAAAATTGAACACTTCTCTCTAGAAGTCTTCTCTCTCCTTTAGGGCACATGGCAACAGTTCTATGACTCTAGGTTCACCAAATGTGTTGTTTCTTGCTTTGCAATTATTGTCTCTACTGTTGTCCCTTGTCTTGAGTGGTCAACTCCTTTCTTGAAGAGCAATGCCCAGAGATGGACACTGTAGTCCATCTGAGACCTTGACAGCTGTGAGAAGAGTGGAGGGATTACCCTCTGTGATTTGTAGGCTGTGATCTTCTTAAAGGGATTCTGAACATAGAGCCAGAGAGGATAAGTACTCTATCCTAAATGACACAGGCACCTAAATCTTACTTGGGAATACTCAGTAAGTATGCAGGAATATATTGTCTAATAAGCTAATAAGATTGACTTTTGAACATACAAAAAGTTCTGGTAAATAGAAATCTTTGTATCTTTAAAAAAATGTACACAACAATTTCTTTTAGTGGCATAACTATCTGAGAAATAAAGCACCGATCTGTTCTTAAGAACCTACATATTTTGGAAGTTTAGAAACAACAGCTAAACAATAGCAGATACATCTTCAGATTTAATTCAAAGAAAACTCTCTTAACTTTGTTAAAATTCTCATTATTTCTCAATTTTCTGTCATGGTTTTTGCAAATTATATACATTAGATGCCTTAGCTTCCATGGCAGATGTCTTGTCTGGGCATATATGTCATGCTGGGCATTTTATGTCATGCTTCTTTCCTCTAGTATTGAGTATCCTTAGCTGTTTCTACTCATGCTTTGAGGATAAGATAGAATAGGATACAGTATTACTGTTTAGTTATTATCTCCATTGGGAGATGCAATTTTATGTTTATAAGATTGGTAAACTATCCCTTGAAAGCTGTGAAGCTTTTTCTAATGGCCATTCAACTTGAGCAAGTCATCAAATCTCTTTTGGTAGTACCACTTCTTGAGTGCAAAATACCATTCAGAAATGGATACCATTTCCACTCATTTCAAACTTTCCTTCTGCTTGCTTCTTCCTTTCATTATTCCTCCTTCCCTTCATTATTTAAAATACAGTCTTGGCAGAAAATTCTCTTCAAGTCTCTATTTTTCACTTAACCTATGGGTGACCACATTTCTATGTGTTTTGTGTTCCACTTGGGAACTTCAATCTCTTTGGAGTGAGAGATGATAGAACCATAGGATCATCAAGGCTGGAAGAGACTCTCAAGATCATCCAGTCCAGCTGAACCCCCAGCACTGTAACTCCTAAACAAACTCACACAACTCTACATCCAGATACCTCTTAAACACCTCCAGGGATGGTCACTCCATCAGCTCCTGAGCAACATAGGTTGACCACCCTAACAGTAAAAAGTTGTTTTCTACTATCCAATCTGAATCTCCCCTGTTTCTGTTTAAGGCCATTTCCTCTGGTCCTCTCACTTCAGGCACAGCAGAAGAGACTGGTACCCACTTCATTAGAACCTCCTTTCAGGCAACTGTAGAGAGTCATGAGGTCCCCCTTGAGCCTCCTCCAGCTCCCTCAGCAGCTCCTCATAGGACACTCTTTCTAGATTCTTCATGACCCTTGTTGCTCTTCTCTGAACAATGTAAGGTATTGGTACAGTGTTACTATAGTTAAATGCTGCATGTTAGAACTCAAACACGAGTCTATTCCTCACTTGTTGCTGAGTATTTGTAGCATTATAAAATCATAGCATGATATTTTTGCTGGTCTCTAATTACTGTGATCTTTGTACAAGTAATATAAGAATAAACAGTAAGATTTAAGTAAGATCTTACAATGAATCATGTTGGTGGTGGAAAATATTAAAACAACATCTTATTGTTATAATTTACGTACTACTGTAGTTATCAGGATCAGTTGTGCAAGAATTGTGCAAACACACAATAAAAGGCCAACCTTATTCTGAAAAATAACAGCATAGCTGGATACACTCTTTTTTCTTCTTTCTATCATTATTTCCTTTTATAACAGAGAAGGAAGTCACAGCATGAAAGCAAGTTCCTTGCAGATCAGAGAAATGTGCAAGAGACAGATTTTGAATCCTGAACCACTGAGTCAAGTCCAGCTCTTTAACTGCAATTCACCTGCATAATGTACAGCAACGGCAAAACAAGATTTAAAAGCCTCAAACCTTCCATTTTAATAATTCTATAACTGCCCCATCAAAGACCATCCCTAAACTAACATGAAGAGTAAAGAACAAAGACAGAGTAAGAGTATAATGGAATATATTCCAATTACACTACAGTCCTACCAGTCCACTCTGGCCTGGGAAAAGTCTTATCTCAGAACAATGAGTTATAAACCAAGGTTTAGACCAATGGATAAATTAATCTTTCTATGGCATTACATCTGCAGGAATCACCATGACTGTGTGTGTCTGGTAAACTTCATATCAGCTGTGCTGATTAATTTGAACAGAAATAAATCAAATGGAGTTTTAACTGAGAAATAATTATGAAAATTGGATTTCATGGCAACGGACTGGGATCTGAAACTTGATAAAGCATATTGAAGTACAGCTACTACAGAACAGTTAGTGGCCAGGATTCTGCCCAATCTGCAGTTCATGGTTTATGGGCTCTAGCCCATGTTGTTAGCCAAAGTCAGTGTTTTGATCTTTGCAGTTTTTCCACACCGAGTGATTCCCAGAAGATGTACTCCTTGCCAAAATACTACATCTGTGGAGTTCAGCCAGTTATAAAAGGACTGTGTCAAGTTGACAACTGAGAATACTGAAAAATGGTGCTTATCTTTTGGGTAAAGTGCCTTCATTTAACAAGCTGCCTTTTTCCTGTCTTTTGGTCCCTGAGAATTTAAAAATTACTGTTACATAGAAAAATTGCACTCAGGTAAAGATATTTTCAGGTTTGTTCCTGAGAAAAACTCAAATCTGATACCTTTTCCCACAGCATAGTCATTCCCTTTAAGGAGATAGTGCCTGATTTTAAAACCCCAGCAATCCATCTCTCCCAAAGGAACAGGTAATCCAAAGATCTATCCCTTTCTCTGAGTCCACTCACGTTGGCTCCAGCTCTCTGAGCCAGCCACCACCTGTTGTGATTGGAAAGGACCAGCAGCAGGGTCTGTGATTGGCATGCTAATTGCAAAGCAGAGCCACACTAACTTAGAGCAACTCAGGACGTCTGTAAGCTGGATGTAGGTCTCAAAGGGCCATCAGCTGGGGACTACCAGGGGTAAGCACTGTAAGCACTGGGCAGAGAGGGAAGACAATGGGAGTGTGTCTGCCTTACATGTAAACACCTCTCACAGCAAAATTGCTGTCTTACTGAGAAGTGGATTTTCAGGCACTAAGGGACAGAAGCAAGAAAATTAACATAAATAAATGGCCCAAAGGTTCGGTTTCCTCTCAGTTTTATTTTTCCCATTTAACCCTGCCTACTCCAAATGCATATGATGATATTATATCCTCTATTTTTTTTAAGGAGTGGATACTATGAGCTAGATCCCTGAGGAATAGTCAACTTCACATGTCATGTTTTAGCATCTGACTTTCAAGTGTCATGTACTAGCCTTGAGTTAGATGCCTACAATACCTAAGGACCCAGAGCATTCTGAGCAGAAAGCCAACAAGGTCAACAAAAAGTAATAAGTGTATGGAGACCAATGTCTCTGAAGGATTTAAATACTTAATCCCAGCCTACAGCAAGAAACTTCCCTCTCTTGGTATTCATTAACTATATTGAATCATGGATGGGCTCACACTTTTCAATCTCAGTTTTATCCAATAGCCCAGTGGTTAATTTGAGGACAAATGGATGGGCTCACACTTTTCAATCTCAGTTTTATCCAATAGCCCAGTGGTTAATTTGAGGACAGACAAAGAGCCATAATTCCTCTTGCTGAAGCTGCTTTACTTCACTGAGAATAATTAAATATTCATTAGGCAAAAGAGAGAGCAATATTTTATTGCCTAACATTTGAGGCACTCAGCTACAAGAAAAGAGGCCTCAGTGCCTGTGTCAATGAAATTTTAAGTATCCCATATTAAGTAATCATGAGGGCAGGGACAGGGATTCAGTCCTCTCTTTACTTAGGTGAGAGAGCTAACCACTGAGCAGTATTACAACAGTAGATTTTATATTCCTTTGGTTTCTTCCTTGCACTTTCTCTGTTTTAGCAAGTATTTTCCTACACTATGCACATTGGAAAAGTATAGAAAGAATGGATGGATGTTGAATGCCCTTACTCTTGAAAGCATTCTATATCTAAAGGTAAAGCGATCTTGAAGGTCTGAAATACCTGTCAAAAAGACAGAGGCATGAACAAAAGAGATAGTGTCTTCCATGTCTCAGTTCAGCTGTTTAGCTGATAAGTAAAAAGATAAGAAGAGTGAAGACAGACCCCCGGCCATGTTTCCTTTATGGCCTCATCCAATATGTCTGTACTCAGAGTGTTTTCTGGATTGGATTTTGAATGGAAACTAAGGGATGGAGTATCTTCCCGGATAAATACAATGCTTAGACATCAACCCTTCCAGTTTCATTAATTAAGCCACTTAGCAAATATCATCTATTAAAACTCATGGACTTAGATATTTTATATGCCTCCAGCCAAAAAAAGCATCCAAGTGAGGACTTTGGGTGCCTATACTTGGGAATCAAACACCTAAATATTCCTGGGAATACACTATATACACAATATTTTATCATAAATATCTAGTAGATACACTTTTGCTTGCTTGGCTTTGGTATATTTCCTTTGCATGACTTCAGTATACTTTATCTTTTAAAGCTATCTATTTTTATCAGTTCATTTCTTGGAGCCAAAGACCAAATAGCTGTTTTTAATTCAGTGACTAGGTAAAAAAATAGCTTGGGGGAAATGATAGGTTGTCCTGCTTAGTACTTAGAGTGTTGATTTAGTAATATGATTTCACCTGTTATTATTTTGACAATCCTTGCCAAGCTTCAGTACCATGTGTATATCACCTTCTGTAATGGTCTCTCAGCCTAAAAAATTCGAGTCGAGGAAGAGACATTTTCAGCTTGAACAGGGTGACTGTACAAGGTTAGAAGCAGTAGGAGTTAGAAGTATTGGGAAATCAGTGTACTTCTAATTTCATCAGAGCTATTTTCATTGGGCTTTGAAAAAAATGGATGCTTTATTTTAAGGATGAGCTAGCACACATCTAGCAAGTCCATACCCTAACTCTGTTTTGATTAGAAATAGATTTGGACAGTGCATTGGACTATCATTCAGCTGTCCTTGTGTTTGCACCAATCAGCTCAGCTCTTGTACAAAGAACCCATCATCTAAGTGAGAAAATAGGGCATAAGGGAAATTCACAGATACAAAATAAGCTGAAATATCTGGTTTTATGTGAATATAAGGATCTGCCTACATGGTTAAGTGGAACCAAAATAACAAAATGGCTTACATATTATGCTCACAGTTATGGTAGTTCAGATCTTCACGAGTGTTATAATTTTAGAACAACAGTGCTCAATTGTGAAATAACTTAGATTTTAAAAGTGCATTTTTTAGAAAGAGGGCAATCTTTTTCTGAATAAAAGCACTCACAGAAAGTCAAAGTCCTGCATTTAAACAAGGCCAAATTAGTTTCTCATAAATTTGGCATTAGCTGTTTATATGAAGTTAAATAGACACTTTGAGTACAGTAATCAAAAAAGGCTACTCCTGAAATCTCTCCAGCAGTCCTCTCCCTTTGGACTGACAGGGTCCAAAAGTGTATACTCTAAGGTCTAAGGCATTCCTCTAACTGGAATGTTTGAAAAGTGAAATGAATCAAAGAAGAAAGTTCAGATAACATTAAAATATCACTGATAGTAAAGCGAGAAGATGCAAGCCAGTCTTTAATAGCAGAATATCATCTGTAATGGGTAAGCAAAAAAACCCAAACTAGCTGAGCTATTTTTCATTTTGTGATAAAATAGAAACTTTTAAAAAATCTGTATTTTAAAACCACTTTATTTCTGCTTGCTGTGTACTTAGAGATTTCAAATAAATCTTTTTTGGTTTTGAAAAATTTCTTAGGTGGCTGAGATGAAATGGGTGTGGACCTTGGCCATTAATCGTAGGGTTCAATTTTTCACCAGAGCATCTTCTCATACAAATATTTGAGCTGAACAAGCACATGAAGAAAAAGGAACTTGAAGCTTACTAAAATTATTTCCTCTTTCAATTAAGTGAATTTCTCTTGCCTGGTTGCTCATACTACAAATTAATCACCATTGTTTTACGGCAATTGAGATCAGACTTTCTCCTTTAAATATACAAAAAAAAAAAAAAAAAAGTCCCAAATACTCTGCTGTAAAATGTCTCTTTTTGAGGGGGTAGGAAATCCTCATACTATATATGCCACAGAGCAGCAACAGAAAGATACAACCTAGGTTCACTAACTCGGCAAACACTGCCTTGGCTGAGTTTGCACCTGCAGCCGTATCAAGTTACTCTCAGGAAAATACCTTCTTGACTTTAAGAATGTGCATATTTTTCACTGTCTGCTGCAGAACTTGAGTGTATGTTAATGAACTTCTTCACACAGGGATGATTTCCTGAAATGGGACCAAAGTCTGTTATCAAGTGTTACAAGTTCCACAAGTTCCAGCTCTGTGCAACCTTGAAAATGTTGCAAGAGGCACTTGTGACAATCCCCAGGCTGCACCTTCTTTAGTAAATCAAATAGACCCTACACCTCAGAAAAGTGAGGAAACTCTACAGTTGGAGGAACTACCTTCCAGGAGTGGGGAGGAAGAGGCTGAATGATTCAGATAAGTATGACAGCAACTGTTGTAAAAAATGGTGTGTGTGGTTAAGCCAATACTATTTGTGAAATTCCAGCATAGTCATGTACAAGCATTATTGCATAGTCAAGGCTCAACCAGTAATTTGCAACCTGTCTTTGGTCTTAGATGCACTTGTATCATCTTTTATAATAAGTGGGAACAGCCCTACTTAGAGCAATGACTGTTTATAATGATTGAAAACCAAGTGCTTTTGTAGCAAACTGCATTAGGAATACCTCCAAGAAAACAATGGGGTTGGTTCCTATTTGCACAGCATATCTTAGCGCTGAGCCTGTTTGGTGGCTGACAATGGTTATCACAACTATTAGCTGTAGAGAGGGACTGGGACATCCTCCCTGCTCCACTTAGCAGCTCAAGAGTATCATGATGCTCCTGGGCTGTGCCAGCCATAGGGAGAACCATGGATACAGGTTCACTACTTCATAAGGAACTTAATTCACATTGCTGCTGAAAGTCCTTCTTGCTGAAAAGTCAGTGACCTTACGATATTTACTGTAATGAATAAATAAAGACTTTGCAATAATCTGCAGGCTCTGCATGGAGACATGGAGAGGAGGAAGTCCTAGGTACTACTCTCCTTTTCCCATCAAATGATGCAACAAGTCTATAGAGGCCCCTGCATGGGCTGTGCAAGCAAAGGTACTACTTGCTGCTGTATGAGGGAGCTGTATTACCAAGTTAGGATTTCACCTGGCAAAGTATTTTATCACAGAGAAAATCCCTACATGGACACTGGTCCATGAGGCCATGTAGAAATATCACTGAACTTACATGGTTGCTTCCATGTCAAGCATATTCTTTTTGAATTGTGTTTATTATCACCTATGAATATTTACCTTTGTGCATTTTAAAACTATACATAGACAAGCTTTAAACACAACACCAACATATAGTAATAAGCTAAGTTTGTTTTGGGGTTTTTTGGAAGCTACTGATATTTGTTAGCTTAAAATTTTGTCTTCTTTTCATAGATGTTGAGATAATTCTTTATATTGCCATGTTAATTTCCATTTCGGGACAATGAAAGTTGTGGTTCATAGTAATGTTTTGAAGCTTTCAATTAGATTTTCGGATACAAGTAGGCCTAAGGGTAAACTCAGGAAGAGGCAATTTTGTAGACCTTCTCACCCCAGGATTATGATATTTTGTGATAATTCAGGTTTTTAAAAACTCATCTAAACCCCAAAAAATAGACTTGAATGTATCTAATATACTAGAGAGCTAAGTAACATTAGTGCTGTCAGCTGAGAGACTAAAGTATAAAAGTGATGTGAGACTGCAGGCCTCAAGGCAGTGGAAGCTGAAAAGCTTTGCAGATGTGATGTGGTCATTCTCTGTTGGCGTTGGTGGTCATGCTGTTATCACAGCACTGCTCCCACAGCTGTCATTGGAGGGATGCTGGCAAAGCCTTTGCCGGGAGACATCTGCCTTGCTCTTCTAACTGGAGTTGAAATGCTGTGATGACAGCTGCACAGAAAGTGAAGAAAAAGGGAAGACAATAGAAATCCCAAAGAAATATTGAAGATATAAATGGAAGCAGCTATGGTAACTACTGTCAAGATTCAGACCAGAATTTCAGAGGAGTTAGGAAATGCAGCTACAAATATGCTATTTTTTATTTCAGTAACAGAGCTGTAAACCTGGGATTAAGGAAGTGACTCTGTATTTATACCAATGCAATCAGAATCTGCCTTGGATCCTGCAAGCAAATGCAATTCACCTTCCTTATCTATTTATGCTGCCATTGCTCTTCACAGCAGCATGCCGTGATCACACAACATACACATGACATTTTATGTCAATGCTACAGAAGAAGCTGGCCACTGAACACAGCAGCAATTTCTATGAATGTTGAGAGAAGAGAGGTTGCTTTCAGTGTACTTTGACATCAGTGTACCATTTTTCATTGAAAGTATAGTAATGATGAATCAATTTTTATCTCTAAGAAACCCTCACTGTTCTGGCAGTTAGAAAAAAACCCAACTATTACAACATACAAAAAATGGTATTTTTGTTGAGAACATCAAGTCTACTTTTTTCCCATTGTTCCATATGTTAAGCCTTACTTTCATGTAATTTAGTCCCATTGGAAAAGATGTAGTAACTGTTATGTATTTGTTCTAAAGACTTGGAACACAACAAATACTTTAAGAGCACATACATAAGCTAGATGAACTCAGAGAAATACCAACCATTCTTCTAGACTGCCAAAATCATGAACAGACTGAGGCATTGCTGAAATATGACAACTGACAACACCTCACATACCAAATTGAACAGCCACCCTCCACACACACACACTTTCAGGTACTAGAGTGGAAGTTGCAGCCCAAAGCTCAGCTCTCTGCTGCAAGTGAGTTGAGGTCGAATCAATAAATGCTCACCTCTCTCCACTGCCCTTACAGCTCAGCTATTAATCTGTACACAAGGGCATCCTTGAGGCTGTGCCTGCTGCAGACTGGATGGTGCTGGAAAAGTGGACTTCTGAGGGACACACAACTTGAATTTGCATGACTTGGAACAGATGGAGGATAAGAACAGCCTGCTGTGCATGCGACATTACCTTACCTAACAGTATGTGGCAACATGCCAAATGTGTGGGTGTCCTGGCCCTCAAATATAGGAGGAGAATGATTGCTACTTTCATAGGCATAATACCTTGCTGTATTTTCATGTAAGGAAGACATTTGGTTTACTTCCTTTTTTGGGGGCTAGGGCTAGAATATACATGATGGTGCATATGCCATGACAAAAACAGTCATGCTCCTTCACAAAAAAACTATTTTTTCTAGGATGTCATGCCATGTGGCTGAATACTTGCACAAAATAAACTTTACAAAGTAGACATATGTGAAAGTATGCAAAACACAGGGAGACAATGAAAGTTTACACAGACTTCCCTGTATTAAAAAAGAATGTTGAGTTTCCTGCAACAGAGTATTAATTAATAAATAAAATAGTAAAAGAAAATAATAGAACTGTCATAAATTATAATGGCACTACCAAATGATGTGATAGTCAGTTCTTATGGTTATCCCATTTTGTAGGCAAGTATCTGTTAATTTTTTTTTTTCTGTTTCAGAGCATCCACATCTTCCTACTAAGATCTGGCTTGGATTATTTTCAGAAACTCTTTTACAGTTTCTGTTCCTGAAACACAGTGGTTTTGTTGTTGTAATGATGTTCCTCTCTTTCTTGAGAGTACAGAGGGCCATGCTAGTGTTTTCTAGCCCAGTTTCTCTCCTCGTATCCAGGAGTTCACTCTGGAGAACTGTGATAACCAAACTCAGGCAAAAGAACAGGATCCTGTTCCCTAGACATGAAAGTTCTTGCTGTTCTCTGGCTGCTCTTGACAGAGAGCCCTAATTGTGTCAAAAAAATGGAACAGTGAAGATGCTGTTATTTTCTCAGGATGATGCATTGGTGCCTCAAATGTGGATTATTATTTGTGAACAGCTTCCCACAATAACTCCATGTTCACCTATGTTCTTCCAGAGACAGAGCCCCTGGGTTTCAGAAACAATCTCATGTTCACCTTCGGTTTGTTTATCGCCAGGGAACAGCAATAACTACAAAAGTATCAAGCAAGAAGAAAAGCAGAAGTCCTCAGCAGAGGTGAAAAGTCTTGACAGTATTAACTGAGGAATGGAAAACTGAGTAAGAAGCACTGCATATACTATAGCAAGGACTAAACATCAGAGGATGATTCAAAACCTTGAACACCATATCAGAAGTGTTATTGAGCTGCTAGATGCAAGGTCAGTCTTACACAGAAAAGAAGAAACAAAGGAGTTAACTTAAGAGTAAAATCCTTGTGAGCAATGAGACCTTTTCTTTTTGAAAGGAAAATTCCATGCTTTCCCTTCTGGTTGGCCTGCCGTAGCAGATATGCTTTTGGAGTACAGCATGTACAGTGCATAAGCAACTATTGCCATTCATGGTTGGCTTCCAAATCAGCAGTGCTTAAAAATATGAAGTGCAAACTTGGCTCTCTCTTCTATCTTGAGTTTTGTTATTGTTGTTTTTTGTTGTTGTTGCTCTGAAAAAGTATTTGCTCACTTTTTTTTAAAAACTGAAGATCTAATTTTAACTAAGTGGATGTATTTCTCCTTTGTTCAAACAAAATCCTCTTCCTTCTGATGTCAGCAGCAGACAGTAGGCAGTTTCCTGTAAAGAAACAGCACTGTAGCTGACTGTGTCTTCTCCTGAACATATTAAATATCATCTCAGACCACCCTTGGAGAAACGGCAGAAGAACAGCTCCTCTAGCACAAATACAGTAACTATTCTGCCCAGGCTCTGTGTGAAACCTGCTCTAGAAAATGTAATTAAACTGAGTGACAAGCATGGATCAGCCTGAGACCTTCATATTTACCATGAGCAATCATGAAAACTGTTTCATTATCCACACTTTCTTCCCAAAAAAAGAGTAGCTTGTTGGAATTAAAAGACATGACTGTAGATATTGTGTATCTTATTTCAGTATCTACATGCGCTGGTGGCAGAACGAGACACTCAAGAGGGATAGAAGTGTGAACTTACAGTGCGAATGAAGATAATCATTACTCAGAGCTAAGCAGCAGGTCAGTATGCCCTTGGACATGGATAATGTTAACAATGTGGAAATATTCAAGAATGGTCAGAACAGCTGTGGAAGTGTGAGGAAATGGCTCTTAGAAAACACAGGGACAGGATGACAGCAGGGAAGCTCAAGGGAAGACCTCTTCACATTTAAATCCAGCCTCTCTCTGTAGCTGTACTCTCCTGGGCCAACAGATTCACACATATTGTGGCTGCAGTTTAGGTGAGTCATGCATACTGAACGAGGAGGACAGACCAAAGTTTGTCAACCTTACGCCTATGTGTAATTATAAATGTGTGTCTGTACAGGAACATTTTGGATTGTTTTAGTTATTCAGTATTCATAAAGAAGTATAGAAGAATTCAAGCAGCTATAAGAACCCAAAGCAATCTATCAGAAGAAAATGTGTGTGTCAAACTCTCTTCATGAGCACTTGAAAGCCCATACAGTCTCCTATTAGCAACAAGGACGGAAAGTCCACAGCCCCAGTTATTTCTTCAGATCTAACTTCATTTGACCTCTGGGCACCAGAACCAACAAACATCCCTGAACCACTCATTCTTGCAGGCATGATCTCTTGCTAGTAAAAATGATCGCGTCATGGAAACTAAACCTTTCCTAGTATCTTACCCCATGTAATTAAGAAGGGTGGACAACCAGTGTTCTCTGCTTTGTCAAAAGGCTTTAGAAGAAAAGAGAAGACTTATAGGACACATCACTATAGATCACTGGTAAAAACCTAGCTCATACCAGCCTGGCCTTCACTTGGATGAGACCAATGGAAGCTTGCCAGTGAAAGCCCTCTTGCCATCTTAGGTTTGGGAAAATGTATTGCAATAGGAAATATGTCAACAATGTTAAGTACAGTTTTGCTCATACTGCAGGAAAGATCAGTAATGCTTAAAATGGTGTCTGCTGGTCAGAATTACCCTGTGAACTGGCTGAAGAGATACATGAATAAAAGTACTGTTCCCCTTTTGGTTCCTAGTTGAAACTTGACTATAGCATGGCTGAAAACACATGTTCTTTCTCACAGTGGGGAAAATGCCTCATGTCTAAAATGTTCAGACAAGAGTCTCTTGTCTGTTCCATACTTATTAGTTGCTTGACTCTAATAAGGTTGTTATTAAAACAACCCAGTTAAATGTCTTTCATGTTGTATTGACTTCATGTCAAATAATGTTTATATAAATAATCTTTGAGGCATGGGAAACTTGCAGGATGTTTTCACAAAGTCCTTGTAGTGTTTGTCTCAGGGATTGTGAAGACACATGATGACCACAATTAATTCTAAATAAAATGCAAATTCATGAAAAAGAAAGTTGGGATTCTTTTCTTCAGAAATGTTTTGCACTTTATTTGTAACAGAATTTAAACGCACTTCATCCATTCCTATCTTTAATCATAAATCCTAAATCATAAATCCTGTGCTCTAGGGTTTCTTCAGTTTTCATTATTAACAACTCCACCCACCAGAGATTTCCCTATTTTCTTCAGAATTTCTCCTTTTTCTTACTTTCCAAAGTTCTTACTGAAAGCCTTCAACAAATCAAATACTTGTCAGCAACTTCTTTTATCTTCATTTTAAAAACCTGTCACCTCTGTTTCTGTAGAATGATATTTTAAACTAGTCTAGAAGAGTGATTTATAAGCTTAGAGACTGCTTTATTTGACCTCCTTCACCTTGAAAGGACATGTAAAAGGAAACAGAGATTCATCTTCTGCCATTTCATGAGCTCCCAAGCTCCTTTTCATTGAGAACAGGACATGATCATTTATCCTGAGTAAATTATTGCAGGTTGCACATGCTCTACTACCTCTATAATATATTGTGTTTTAACTTATGTTTTTCTCAAAATGTATTAATGTTAGATGCAGTATCTGGTAAAAACCTTCCCTTTTTTTCTTCTTTGACTTTCCAAAGTATCAATACTTGCTTCTGCCTTAATGGTATTTTACTTTGTCACTCACATGGCCAAATAAGCTAAAATAAAGACACCTAGCTTTTTCCTTCAACCTACAATCTAGATGGAAATTATGCAATGGTGGAAAGGAAGTTCAGAAGTTTTGAAAAAATATATCTTTAATATCTTGTGGCATCAGTAGCAACAACAGTCAGACGTAATGAGTCATGTTGTGTTAGTTTCAATGGAATAAGTGAGACTTCAGTTATAGGTGTTGATGCATTCTCCTCAATGTAAAGTGTTAAACCATTTAACATGGTCTGTGGTTTTAAGTACAGAAAGTTTAGTCTGCCCAGTCACATGGCAGCTGCACTAGAAATTCCAAATCAGGTAAGTATATTGATTTTTATGTACAAAAACAAAACACAAAGCATTTGGAAATTGAAATCAAGTGGTTAAACAAGACCAATTTAATCAAAATCTGTCAGAGTACCTTTCTTTCTTTCTTAAACACAGGTTATTAATTTAGAATCCTTTATGCTATCCAGAAGCCCTTCTTAGCACAGTAAGAAAGGTTTAATTTTCTTATTAATCTCTCTGATCACAACTGTAGGAGTAAAGATTGATTTGCTGCTTTTGATTATAAATATAGGCAGGAAAAGCAGAAAGGATATGAAAGTGGAAAGCAAGGGGGAGGGGGGTGGGGGCATAGCCATTGCTGAGCTTATAAGGCTACAAAACAACTGCATAGTCTTGGAAAACAGTTTGGAGTAGCCAGTCACCCTGGTAACTGCTGGCCAGGAGCACAGTTCCCACCTGCATGGGATATCCCCTGCCTGGCCAAGTCAGGTCTCCTTCCTTCCACTCATCATCCTGCATTGGTAGAGCAGCACAGGCCAACTCAAAGGGTGGTTGAAAGCTGAGTGGCAAAATGCAAGATAAAAAGAAAATATAACTAGAGGGAAGAAAAAGACTCAAAGAACATGGAAAGTGAAGGAAGGACATCTGTTTTTTTTTTCTTCCCTTTAGCCAGTTTGTTGAGAAGAGCCAACAGTCTTGTTTGATAGCCTGGATAGTCTGCTGGAAATTGCCTGTGGGGGAAAAAATTAACTGGTGTCCTTTCCTCAGGAAGTTCTTCAGAAACCTCTTCCAACATACTGGTTCCTGCTATTTGCTTTTAGAAGGTTCAACAGGTGATGGGGGATCAAACAGGCCATCCCTTCTGTTCTTCATCCACCTGTATGGATCCACTAATTTGTAACTTCACTCTTTTCTTACCTGGCACATCCTCATACCACCCTTGGTCCATAGAGGAAGACCACTCTGAATGGATGAATGATTGTTTTGCCATTTTCTTAACCCCTCTGCCATTTTTTACTCTTAGGGCTAATTGCAGTGCCTTGTGAACTCCTACTGATTTCTCAGAGATGATTTCACAGTTACAGTAGGCACACAGTCTCCAATTGTCACACAGGTATGGAGAAGTCAACAAGTAAGTAACAAATTGTGTTTAATTTCAATCATGGATGCTTACTGGAATGTGAGGTTCCACTAGAGAAATTAAATCCCATAATAAGGCAGAGAGGAAACAAAAGATTGTGATCTAGCTGTCATGGCTAAATCTGGTTTATGTTTCCAGAACACAGTTCAAAATTTTTACCAACAACTATAAAGTTCAAAACAATCCATCTGGCCTTTTGGGCTGGTGAGTCTTTCTCCATGGTAAATGTGTCCAGTGTTTCATAATGCATTCTCTCAGAGATGGCAGTTGGCCACCTGGAAGTCACTCTTATGAAAGGTTTTTTTCCCTTTAATTATAAAAATATCCACACAAATTCATCCCGTGCCTATCATGCTGTTTTCACAGTTCAATCTGATTTATGAATGAGTAAATGAAATCATTCTTACTATAGTCAATATAGCTATATTTGATTGTGCAGTATCAAGTGCTGCATTTTTGCAGTTTAGGTACGAGAATCATTACTTTCATCTGATTTACACTGATGGCATTTAGGGCTGTCACTCCTATGATATAAAAACTTGTCATTGACAGGTATTTAATTTTGTAAAGACATTATCCCAAATTTATTAGTAATGGGTCTTAAATGGCAATTCAGTCTTAAATTATGGGGGCAGTGAACACCCTTGAAATAGACTTACATTTATGTCTTGGATCTTGCAATTGGGCAGGCTAGGAACACTCACAGGGAGAGCTATAGCTGCTCAGCTGAGCTTTGCAGCTGCCTCCTTCAACTACGACCAGCAGGCAGAAATATTCAAATTTCCATCATGTAAAAAACAGAAAAGGGCTGGATCTAGAAATAATGCTGGGTTTTCCTCTTGTTTTAATGCATGGGCACAGATCAGTGCTTGCTGTTGCCTGCATGAATTTTGCTATTGACTTCAGTAGCTGTATGGCTGGTCTTCTCTACACTAGGGGGTGATTGACTAGTTATTTAATTAACTAGTTTAAGCAGCATTAACAATAATCTCAGCAGTACCCAATGGATTTTCTGCTTTAAATATACTGTGCACTTCTCTATTTATAGTAAACACCAGCAGTGGGATTCATCTGTCCAAATATAGATTCTGCATTGTAGGTGTCTGTCTCTGAGTTAACTGTCTAGGTTCCCTTTTTAGTCAAGGGAACAGGCCTTCTGAGGGCAGAGCTCCTCTCATCCCATTTCCGACGTCTAAAATAGATTAAATGAATCACCTCCATTTAGGAGATAGAGTAGGAAGGCCTATTTCTGTTCATTCACTATGGAGGGAGTCTTGACAACTGGCAATAGTATAGATGCCTAGCCTGTGGAGGCTACAATGCAGAAGGATAGTTCCTGTCCTAAAGTGGTACCAAGAAGACTGTGGCCATCAAGCAGCCCCTATGTTCCCTCAGATTAATAATTTATCACCTTGCTGCCTTTCCATAGCTTAGCCTCTATCTCCTACATGATTCATTGGGAAGCAGGATATGTTTGAGAATGGTATTTCAGACCCACCCTTCTTGCTGGCTTTCACTCTTCTTCCCATAGTTTCAGCTCCATGGACTCATTTTACTGACAAGGAGGTAATGAGCTATTGAAATGGAACAGTGCTGCTGTGTAGCTGGTTGAGGAGATCATTGTTGAGCAATGTTACATGCTCTTATCCTTTGTCCCAGAGGACTGAGCAAACGTTTTGTGAGGCAATCCCATTTACTGCTGATGCCAATGCCAGGAAATGAACAATCTGTGTTAGCTTTTGACTTTTAAAAACAATGGGCTGGATGCAATGCCCTCTGAAGTTACCAGGAGTCTTGTTCTTCCTTTGTTTTCAAAGGCCATGGGGTCAGGCTCAACACTATGAGTTTATTTTGCTTTGTTTTTATACTTAATGAGAAATAAAAGTTAAAAGCAGGTGTAGTTGTGATTATGAGTAGTTGGTCTGTACAGCGAAAGGAGAATGTGATTTTTAAAAAAACCATGATAAATTTTCCTATTTAAAACTTTTTTGTACTAATTGCATATGGAATTTTTTATCACATGCACGCTAGTTTAAAGTTCATGTAGATTATTGGCCTCTGCATTATAAAATTTGGACACACAACAGTTTTGTTATGAAGTTCTTTTATGCTTTTAAAGAGGAATTTCCAAAATACATATGTGTATTGCTGATCATTTATTTGTATAGTAGTACTTTACAACCTTTTGTGTAAATGCCGATAAGGCTTCTAATACTTGTGTTCCCCTTTCCTGAATTTTCCTTCTCCCCATGTGAAACCTTCGTCTGAGGACCATGCATAACCCACAGTATATTTATATATATGTAATATATATAATGCACAGACTTCTGCTCTTACTCAGAGTCTGACGAAACTACTTCTACCAAACCCAATCACCAATATTTGTAAAAACATTAGTTACCCTCAAAAGATGTTTATGTAGTACAGCAACATCTTTCTTTAGTTTAAGAAAAACTAAAGAAATTAAATTGTAAAAGAACATAATTGGCTTATTCATGATTGTATGGATCCAAGAACTGTCTTCCCCCAAGTTATGTCCCTTAGGGCAGAGAACTATATACCCTCGACACTATGCATACCTATTTATTGATGACACTCTCTACCTGTGACATGGCTGAGTTATGGGAAGGACTGGTTTGTAGGGACTCTAATCCATAGGGACAAGAACCTCTTCATCCATTTAGATAATCATGGCAGCACTGAGGCTGAGCACAGAGCTGCAGCTGTGCTCCTTTTGTGCAGATGCCTGCTAGGGCTTGGACTACTCCTGCCACACGACTCATGTGTTTGCTCACCAAACATAATGCCCTGAGGTTATGGGAAGTGGATGGGTCTAACTTGCAGTAAGCACTCCTTCAACAGGCTTTCTTATGTATGAAAACATATAAAACATTTTAATAATCTAACATGATTCTTAGTATCTTTCAACACCTTTATTGTAACCCCGAAGGGAGATGGAGTTTGCAGATGACACTGAACAGAGGGAACCCGTTGATGCACCTCAGGGTGGGGCTACTAACCAGACTGACCTAGATAGGCTGGAGGAACAGGTCAACCAAAGCCGTATGAAATTTAACAAGGGGAAAAGGAAAATCCTGCACCTGAGAAGGAATAACCCTGGCAATGATACAGGCTGGGTACTGGGTAGCTACAGAGCAGCTAGTTAAGAATGACCTGGGAATCATGGGGGGCAGTCGGGATGAGCCAGTAACCTGCCTGGCAGCAGGGAAAGTCAACAGCACCCTGGACTACTTCAGCAGAAGCGCAGCCAGGAAAGTGATAATATCCTTTTACTCAGTACTTATTAGACAAATCTAAAATACTGTGTACAGATTTGTATTCCCCAATGCAAGAAATTCACTATCACATTGGAATACATTCAGTAAAGGGCTACCAGGATGTTCTAGGCTTTGGAGCACTTGCCTGGTAGTGAGAGAGTAGAGGAAATGGTGATTGTTCAGCTTGGAGAAGAAACAACTTTTGATGCATCCAACTAGCAGTCTGCCAGTGTATACAGGGAGGTGGTTCCAGGATCTTCATTGCCACGCATGGTGGGAGGATGACAGACAATGGGCATAAACAGAGACAACTTATGTTCAGGGTGAACATATGAAAAAACATTTCCTTGTGTTAGACAGAAAAACAGCTTACTAGAGAGACAGAGCAGTCCCCATCCTTGGAGCTTTTCAAGACCTAACTGGGTAACTCCAGAGTAACCTTGGTCTTAACTAACAGGTAGCCTGCCTGAGAAGGAGATAGGACTAGAGACATGAGGCTACTTCCAACTTGAATTTTTCCACATATTCCTACATTTTCCTGTCTTATGGAACAGAGTTATCAGCAAAAGATTTTATATGTGAAAAACCAAATGACATTTCCAAGTTGCGAACGTCAGAAAGGAGCGTTAAGTGCATGCTTAAATCTTACAGCAAGAATGTTATGCTGCACAGAGCAGTTACTTCCTTTATGTAACAGTCTCTGCATTGTTCCTTTCTTTAATTCTTTTATTATCACCAGTCACCACTAACACAAGGAGTGAGACAGAAGGTGTATGGACTGCTATACTAGTTATAATGGCTTTTGGAGGCGCTGCAGAGCACACAAAATTACTCCTGTTTATGGAGAGACCTTCTGGCCTCTGCCTCACTACAAAAATGTGCTTCCCTTATGCAAAACCCTCACATGTATGAAGTAATTGAGGTGGCTGTATTTTGATCTAGTATTTCACAGTCAGAAGTGTGTGAGCTGCACAATATGCCACACCACACTGAATCTGACACACTGAGATGTATCTGAGGTGCAACTACTTTTTGTGCAAGCATATACCATCTGTGCAACAAAATGGAAGGCCTGCATATGGCTATTTATCCATGTTCTATTAACCAGGCCAGAGGCCTGGAAATCTTGGCCAAATTGCCATTTTTATCTTTTCCATTTGGACAATAAAATAGAAAAATTGACACAAAGAAAAGGAGGATGGCACAATGCAGATGTAGGGTATCCTTAGAACAAATGTGCAAGGTCATCTCTTTCTATGTTGGCCCTTACAATTTTAAAACAAACCACTTCTGCTTTCCATGCTGAAGACGTGTAAGCACTGTCTTATCCAAGGATAAAAGTGAGTCATAGAACTACAACTTTCATTTTCTGTTCTTTTTAGTCCTGGAATGGAACAATGGGGATGGGTTGAACCCATGTTGGTGGGATGTGCCAATTTGAAACACAGTCTCATTACTATTTTCTGCCCTGGCTTTCCTGCATTATCTTCTCCTGCCTGCTTCCAAGTGTAGTCTTCTGTTTGAGGTAGCTGTTCTTCAGTGCTGGTGGGAAGCAGATTGATTTCCAGAACAGACCCAGTATCTTATGCCTAAAAGGCTTTCTTGGGCTTTCAGCACAGCATTCTCCCACAGGGTCAATACTCTGTGGTTCAAAAAGTGAAAAGGGCAGTGATAAAGCTGATGAGTGGTTTGCAACTTGTTTTCTTTATTCAGGTCTTGCTTACACTCTGACTCCCAGAAGCCTTTATGACAGTTTTGAACCAGAGACCTCATCCCGCCAGAAGAACCAATGAAATAAAATAAGCAAAATGTGAAAGCAAGAAAATTCTCACTGACTTGTCTAAAATGCTTTGGGCTTGCCTATGCATGGGTTTTTGTGATGATCTAACAAAACTGAATTGAGGTTGCATCAATTTAATTAAACCATGGCAAAATCTGTGTAATCAAACCCTTTGTTTTGGTTAACACCTATGCAACTCAAACTCTGAGCAACAGCTACATAAAGAGTTCAAAGACATAAAAAATACTCCAGCTCCAATGCACTAATCTCAGTTTCAATTAAAACCCAAGAAAGTATGAACCTCATGACCTGTAAAGCATAGAGAAACAGAGAAAGTAGTGGATGTTCTTAAATTAAAGAAACTATTGCTAGGGAAAGGCTAAACCAAATCAAGTATCTTTCCGGTCTTCTTCCTTCATACAGGAGCACTAAATGGCAAAATCTTTATATATAGTGAGCCACCTTGCAAGAACATAAGGAAAGAGTCTCCTTGACAATATTGTATGAGTCCCTTGAGGATTTTCTAGCACTTCATTTCAGTAATCTGGAATAATTTATTGATGCATAGTCATCCCTTTCAGCAATTTCCAGAGAAATTAACCCGCTATTACTCACATTGTGCCTCCCTAGGGAACAGTTTGGTTGATGTTTTTGTGTGTAGTGACTCCTGCCATGCTCAACAGTGCCTGACTCGTGTAGACCATCAACGTTTTCTGAATAATCAGCAATCAGGGATTGTTTTCTGATTTTGCCAGTTGGTAGCTGACAGTGGCTCTAATGGTAAGTTGGCCACTCCTCCCAGTTTCATTTTCCTCTGAGGATACTGAAAGGGAAAGTTCAAAGAATCCACAAGCACTAAACTAGCTGAGGTGGACATTATCTGTTGATTTTTGACTGCAGCAAAAACAGACTGAATACAAGCATGGTTAACTCACTAAAAACAAGCAAATGATGGCTTCTGTTGATCTTTTATATAAATGAGGAGGGGATCAAGAGCTTTTCTCTCCTACTCTCTTAAATACAGACTAACCAGAAAGCCTCTTTGTTCTCCCCTGAGGATAAAAGTGGGACTGGGAACTGGAGTATCTGGGACTGGCTCCAACAAGAATATATATTGCCCTCCTTCACAGTTCCATAGCTGTTGCTTTGTCTGCGCAAGACTCAGTTGGACTGGAAGCACGCTGATCATCTCATCTCATTGAAAGCTGATTGTTGCTGTGGTTGGGGGAATCCCTCCTTAGCTTGCCACTGCCTTCTGCTGCTGAAGCCCAGGTTGGAGAAGGTCAGCAGCCTGAAGAGGTAGCTTTGCTCCACATTTGCTAAACACAGAGTTGGTCAGCTAGCTGGGCAGTGGATGAATAATTCCCTCCTGGTCCAGCTGTGCTCTCACTGCAAACAGTGGCACCAGTTACAGCAGTAATGGACTCCTCCACAACAAGCAGCGCTTTCTTCATTAACCCAGCAGTTTGCAAGACAACACGGAATTCTTTAAAGCCTTATTCAATAATCTTCATCAACATCAATTCCATTGCTTTCAAGTTCACAAAGTATTTATTTGAATCTTTCCTCATGTTCACAGTTTTTACTTGGTCAGGTCCATGGTATCTTTTTAGGTATGACGGAGTTATTGAGGAATAAGTGTAGTCAGAACTGGCCTCTGTTCCCATTATTTTGTTCTGACACACATCAGTTAACAAAATTTGTGCAGTTTCCTGGCCCTGATCTCTTCTTCTGGACCTGTTTTCCTTATTGTTGTGAGACATGATGTATGTATCAAGTACCCTTGCTTCTACCAAAATCTTTTTTTTTCTTCTGCCAAATAAGCATTTCTTCAGTGTGTAACAGCAATAATGCTTCAGCAACCTTAATTACTTGCACATTACAAGCACAAACTCTTTTTGTTCTCTGGTTAACACATACACTCCCCTTAAAGCCTTTGCACGTATGTGCAAGCAGGCACACATGTAGCTCTACATTGTTCTTCCAATGGAAAGAAATTATCTCTGTTCAGAGAAATTTTCTATGTTTACTGAACAGACATCTTTAGGCTCAGTTATTACAATGGTCCATTATTTCTTTTGTTGCAGAATGGTAGGGCTGGCAGAGACTTAGGTAAGCCTCATTAAGCAACTCTAGCAGTATGCATAATCATTGTGTTGGAAGTTATAGGAGTGTTTATGATATTCTTACATGAATCAATTAAATATGTGACTTAAAATTACTCACCATGGTTCTGCAGCATTCACTTCCCATCTGTCTGACCTTTGTTCCCTGCGCAGCCATGCTGGGTCTCCCTCCCACAAAATTCTGAACCTGGTATATAACTGACAAGAATTCTGTATGACTTAGATCCATCACAAAGTGAGACTGTGTCTTAGGCTGCAAGGTGTGTTACTGTGCTTTCCAAAACACACTCACAAATCATCTCTCCAAACCACAGAGAATATTATCCCTGGAAGTACTAGCATTAGTTATTCATGAAAGCAGCTACCACCAAAAGGTTATGTGTCTTCACAGCTCACTGGCTTTATCTACTCATAGCGAAATATCTCATACAAATCTCCCCTGCCATCCTGCCCATCAGTGTATGTACCATTGCACACGATAATGTGTGCAAGCACTCCTCACTCTGTGGAGTTGTCACCTTTGTGACATGATGAGCAATGTCATGTTCTTAGTCACAACTAGAGCTGGTGGGAGGGCAGTGCTGCATTCATTATGAATCCCTTCCCCCAGTGACCATCAAGGAAACCATGACTCACAGCCTATGCAAGCAGCGTGGCACACTGTTTTCATAGCAGGAACATTAATTCATCCCCTTTTCCTTCACTATCCAGAATGTGAAGCGTGGTGATCCACTGTGGAGACAAATAAAGCCAGATTCAGCTGAGCAAGGTCAAATCAAGTTATTTGGTCTATGACTAAGGGCTTGAAGGACAAGCAGAAATGTGTCGTTGACTGCACTCACGCAACACAGCAAGACCATGGCAGGAAGCTCTAAAGAGAGTCTGTGTGCTGCCAGTGTAATAAACTGCACTGTAATTCTGAGACAGTTAAGTTAGCATCTTAATATTTACTATTGAAAGCAGAACAAATTTCCTAAGAACTTCTATGAGAAGTTTTCCCATTTCCAGCACTTTTAAGGTACAGAAAAATAAATATCACCACTATGTGGTAGAAAAATAAAACAAAACACATGAGAACATTTTATACCCCTATTGCACAAGGTAATAATAATTACTTCACTGATAATCCACAATTCTACTTTCAATATCATCTTATAAGTTAGGTAAAATTTTATACAGATAACCTATCACCATTATAAAAACCTCTACTTTTAAATAAAAGGGTCTGCTAACTCAAGTAATGACTATGAACACTCCATATTTATCATCATTTTGAGAATGCATGAGCTTAGCATGAGGATGTTGCAGTCCTACCTCCCACTTTAGAAGAACTACAAAATACTCAGATTCCATGCTGCTAGGAGCAAAGTGCCACATTTGAAAACAATATTGGCTAAAATTTTTTTTTTTTGAAAAGGCGAACTCAGAAAAAACAAATATACTTTTTCAATTGTATGAGTTCCTTCATCTGTTTTTTAGCACAGACCTCATATTCATTTGTTCCAGCATAAATGAGGGATTAGCCAGGGGATGGACAAGACACTGACAGAGATACAGGAGTTATTTATACGAGCACTGCTGCTGGGAAAATGTATGTGCAACTAGAGAAAATTTCAGATTGTATTATGTATATATGAACGGGAATTCTTGAAATGGAATGACAGAACACACATTGCTCATCTCTTCTCTCATCAGTATAACAGTAATACTTATTTCATAGACAGTAATTCCACTTTAAGACAGGCATTGCCTGGGCATTGCTCATAAAACAAAGGTGAAAGCAAGTTAACTTGAAGATCATACACCAAACCTTGCATGAGAAAGTCAGTAGTAATGCAATGTATATCCTACAGGCTGGACGTTTCCTGGCTGCCTGAGAAAGAATCACTTTGAAAACATCTATAGCATTTTTACTGCTGTTAAATGTTGTAGCTATCAACCACAGAAGAAACTGCCTGCCTGCTGTGTTATCAGTTTATGTCTGTATAGCTGTGCTGCTTCCTTATTGCTGCTCCTGCAGATTTCATCATTGCTTTCAAGTGTATGATTAAAAATGCATTATATTGGGGCTGCAAATTAGTCATTAAGTTTGAACTGCAGTCAGACAACCCCTCCTAGTTTGCAGTTGCCTAACAGCTCATTCTGCCAGGTGTTTACTTCTTATGTTGTTGAAGCTGTCTTTCAATGTCCTCTAGGAATGCCTTCAGAGAAAAACAAAAAGACAAATATACAGGGCCACTTGGAGCTGTAGCACCATGAAGACATTATGAATGACTGTTTTGGCAGACATGAATCCAAGACTGCTTTTCCCCAAGGAAGCAAACACTGAAAACTTGCACTTTGCCTGGCCCCTCTATGTATAAATTAACAGCTTCCTATGATGATTCACTAAGACTTACATCACATCACTGTTGTTATTTACACTGAGAGCTCTTCAGAGGAAGAATTACCTCTTGGTGTACACGTGCACAGCATCTGCCCCATCAGAACAATAAATTGTATTAATTCTTAGTTAATGTGCCTTTCCTATGGCATGTTTCTGTGCTTATATAGGAAAAACAAGGGATGAGAGAGCAGGTACATGAATTCCATCCACAGCTCTTGAGAAACACATGAAAACATTTTGAATGTTTCTTCAGCACAATATAATTTCCACACGTACTCACACATCAGCAGGTCAGTAGCTGCCTAATGCTGAAGTAGTCTCCATCTGAGCACCTTCACTGGGACCATTGGGAATCTGCCACTGATTAGTGCTTTTCACCTTACAACAAAAATATGTCCTTCCTATTCTCAACAAAAACATTCTCCATGTAACTTCTGACTTGAAAACATGCCTGTCTGACCAGTCAGTGTTTTGAACCAGGCCAAAAAGCCACAGATGTCACCATCCCCATACTGACTGAGCTATTTCTGAACTGAGCTCCCATGGGTCTGAGTCAATGCTTCCAGAATGGCCTACATTAGTTTGATGTTCCAGCTCATAGTATAGAAACCCCAGCAGATACCACTTTTTGTTCCTCACCATGCACAGACTAAAGCTGAGCATTTTCCCTGGCCTCCATTTTAAGAAAAGAAGTTGGTAATGGTGATGAAAACTCTCCTAGCAGCTCAGCAGGAAATAATCTTTCCTCTCAGAGTTCCACAAGGCACTGAAGGACTCTTCAAAATTTTCTATAGCTTCAGAGATAAGTTGCCCAGGGAGCAAAATTCTGCAGTTCTGCACAACAGGACAGGCCAGGAACAGCAGTAAAGTGAGACAGTCAGAATGGACAAGTGCATCATTAGCACTTACACACGCACTTTCCTGATCAGCCAATTCCACAGAGTACAGAGATCAAGTGAACCATTAATTCTTCACAGTAGAATTAGAGGTTGCCTGCATTTTAAAGAACTATTTTAGTTGGAGATATCTATAACACAAGAGCAAAATAAATACTCTGTTATTAGTGGTTGCAGTCTCCATTAGATTAAACAATTTAGTAATCTACTGAAATATTCTCCCATTCTTCTGAACTCTACATTGGAAAGAGTTGCAAACATAAATACTGTGACAGAGAAATATTGCACATAAAATATAAGTTACTGGCACTGTACTTAGAGAATAATATCATGAAATAAATATAACTTAATGCATATTATTACTGGCAACAAGAATTTGCAACTGTGGAAAATGTTCTGATTCCACAAATTTATGACACCTTTGTACCATAAAGTTGACTACACCACACTCTACCATTTTATAGGTTTTCATTTCTTTTTCTATTAAGATTGTCCTACCTTATACAGCTTTCCTTCTACAGCAAGTCTCATAAATTGGGTTTCCACCCTACTAGTGAGTTCACAGCAGGGACATTTCCATGGTACCAAAGGGAACCAAAACTCGCTTATTCACCTTAATGGTGTGTTAACTTGCTTGAGGTTGTCCATTGCAATGTTTATTTTGCTGTCCTTTTTGCTATAATAAGACAAAGCAGCATGCATGCAGAAGAGAGGATCTCTTAAGGACTGACTGCAGCCTGCCATTCCCCATTCTCCTGCATTGCTCAGTGGCCAGGAGGAAGAGGAGCTGGGACTGAGGATGTGAAGCTGAACTTAGGAAGAAGATGGGTGAGGGTAAGTATTTTAATCTTTGTTCCTCACCCTTTTGCTCCAATCTGTCATCAAATTAAATCAATCTCCCCCAAGTCAAATCTGTTTTGTTTGATGGTAATTGACCCACGAATTTTTCCATCTTATTTCCTCCCTCTGTCCCATTCAAGAGAGGACAGAACAAGCAGCTGTGTAGGCAATTGATGCTGATTCAGGTAAACTCAGCACAGTGAATAAGAACTTTAAAGTTCTGGAAGATACAACACAGATAAAATTTAAAAAGAAAGAACATGTGGGAAACACTGTAAGTACATTCAACTCTGTGTTAAGTAATAAAGAGATGATCTTCTTTCTGCCCATAATATATGAGAGCTGGTCTCTTCAAACAGACTTGTCCCTATTCTATACAGTAGAAATCCATTAATAAAGTTTTTATTGAACATTTCCAATGGTAGATTTCTGCCAGCTTAACTTCTGCTGAGTATTCTTGCTACTGGTCATAAAGTTGGGGGAATTTGGCCTTATTCTAAAAGCCTCTACTTCTTGGGGTTATCCATTAAGATTAGCAAATAACAGAATATTTTACAGTGAAGCTTCTTGTATTAAATTCAAAAAGCCAAAATACTACAGCAAAATAATGTTTCCAATTGTTCTACAGAATACTCCTGATAGAACATGCAGTGTTGGACTTCTCGGTATCACTTGATTTGACCTTGGTTGAAGAGCCATCCTACTGAATGAAATTGAGGAGCATGAATACAAGTGAAGCTTAGGTGTATGGTAGAACACACTTATTATGATTGAAGATGACATGTAATTCATACCAAAATTCAACTTCTGGTGCAATTGTCACAGCCTACGTGTTGATTAGGCATAGCCAAAGACTTAGGATTAATAATAATTCTAACCTCTAATACCTCAAGGATTATCAAAAATGACAGATCATTGCTACAAAAAGCAAAGCAAACATTCTTCTATTTTTAAATTTAAACTCATTGTATTTGTGCTAGTCTCATGACCTTTTGCTGGAATAAATATTCACAAGAAACCAGACTGAAAATGTTGATCCTGGAAGAAGAATTTTGAACTCAGGCACAGTATTACTGCTCATATACTTCCATATTTGCAAACCAGAAGAACGGAAACAATAGTATGGGACTTTATAAATCAGTTTATACTCAGATATGAAAAATATCCCTGGAAGACTGTTTGCATTCCAGCCTCAGAGTCAAAGACATCTGCACTAATATTCATCAAATAGAATAATGGGAACAAGCAGTGAAATCACAGCCTATTCACTGTCAGCCACCAAGCAGAAAGAAACGCTAAATTTCTTGTCATTGTTGGTGAGTGCCAGCAAAACACATTTGGAGAGCAGGGAAAAATGTCCCATGATGCAATTGATCATGAACATTAAAACAAAAAAGACCTAGTTAAAGGTTTGAGGATTAATGGCAGTTGTCACAGCCCCAGCTTCAGCACTGTAGCTTGCAACATGTCGGTATGACATTTATAGTAATGACTGAGAGTAAGTGTAGCATGACCTTTACTCATCGGCCAAGAGTAGAATAATGAACACTGTTAAGGACAGCAGAGTTATAAATCAATTATGTCCAGATCAAAAGTAAGATAGTCATAATATAAAAGGTCATTTTTTTCAAAGGAAGAGCTCTGAATTTTTTTATTTCTGTTGTTTTCCATCCTTAACCTGTATTTTGAAATTATCATTACCTGATTAAAGTGTTAAATTTTTACTACATAAAAAGGAAGGCATTTCAGCCAGAAGTAATTTTCTGTTATGCAGCAGCTCTTTCTATAAATTGTCTATAGTTGATTTTATTATCAGTGTGAGGATTAAAAAAACACTGAAGAAATGTAAGGCCATGTCAAAAATTCTCCTCCTGTTTTAAGGAATCTGTCAATGTTATTGCTATAATCTCTATTTCTATTCCTTATTTCTGTGTATACCTTGTGAAAAACCTGTATATTCCAGTGGATCTACAAACATTGGAAGTTGGTTTCTTTGGAAAAATCAAATACTCAACACTCTTCTGATTTTGGTAAAGGTGCAACAGGGTAAGATTGGGAGCAAAAAATGATGAATAAGCATTTCTGCTTTATTTAGGAGAATTGTAAACAGCTATCCTAAATCCCTGCTGCTATCACTAGAGTTCAGAGGAGACAGAAGACAAGTGGGCAGTCAAATTATGACAGAGGCCCACTGCTATTGCATTAATGCTATAGTAATTATGGATGTTTCCTTGAAAGCTTGCATATATATGCAGCCTATAGGCCTTCATTCCTTATCTCCAGAAATGACAATTGAGTTTCCCTTGATAATGTCACTGGAGTGCCAAACACAGACTTTTCCCTGCTCATAGCTTCTGATTTATTCTTTCACTCCCAGCATTACCTCCAGTGCTTGCCTCAGGTTAATAAGTGTGTCATGTAATCATACTAAAGGATTCTAAAGGAACTAGCAGGAGACAACTGTCACCATGGTATCAAACTGCACCATCTTTTTCTTGAAGAAAAGCATTAATAAGATTGTACAGAATAGGTGGGTGGGGTAGAGTTAGCAACAGTACAATGCATTGTCTGACGTCCTGGACTTAAATGAAGGAAATTTTTTGAGAACCAAAGACCTAAAGAAGCATGTCACAACCCATGCTCACTCGTGTTCACTTATTGTCTGCAAAGTTTTAAGCACATCTACTGAAAAGAAAACAATTGAAGGGCTCATAGAGAAGCTATTCAGCTTATGTGCAGTAAGAAACTAAGGAACAAATACTCTTAATTCATGAAGTCATATATTTTCCCTGTTCTATTATGAGTCTCCATGCCCTCTTTTGAAATTTAAATGAGTTTATTCTGCTGTGTGCTAGACCTAAAAATATATACTTTTCTTTCAGACAAGAAATTTGGTCAGGGAATCAAGCTCCTCCCTTCAGCCTCTTGCTGAACAAAGGACTCTGACCCAGGGAACTTCTAAGCCTGATGTGGAAACACTTGATACCTTTCTCAGAACAAATACCCAGACTCTGAGGGAAACACCCAATTTACTTTCTTTATTAACAGGTATTGACTAAAAGCAAGCTTCTAACAGCAAATATTCTTTAGGTGTAAAATATTTAAAACCTGAAATTACATCTAGATTCAATTTTTTTTCCTGTCTTTAACATACATAATATCATTCTTTATGAGAGTGGTGAATATAATATGAATATACAAATAGCTTTTTAAGGTTTTCTCATGGTGTCTATCACTGTGGTGTGTCATGCAGCAGTCCTGCCTAGAAAGTAAGGCAGGGCCTTCTGCAGGATTGAGTCCCCTCAGTGAAGTGGAAAAATTACAAAAATAGACAGAAGTGGATAATTCTGTAAGTATTATCTACTCAACCTTGCAAAACAATTTCAGATATACTGCAAATTGTTACAATTCCGTAGCTTTTACTCTACAAATTCATGAACTAAGAGCACTTTGGTATCTGATATTTGGAACTGACTTTGTTCTGTGACTTCTCACACAACATTTTTCATGAAGATTGATAAGAAAAACATGGACTTTATAATTTGTTAGGGATAACTGAGATTTTCAGTTGGCAAAGTAGTGAGATAAAATGAGAAAGGAGCACCTCTCAGACTGAGGCAACAAAAAACTTTGTCTTCAAAGTATTTATAATAGAAATTGACTTCACTCTCTTTGAAATTGATGCTGAAGATGTAAATATTCATGGGGAAAACTAATAGTTTCAAAAGGGCAAAGAAGTTCAAACATTGAACATTTCTGATTTTATTTTTGGTGATACTTAGGAAAATTTAAGAGAAGGTACACAGGAAATTCCAGGGCACGCCTGAGCAACCAGAGATGATGTTTTCAGTTCAGTCAATGCTGACTTTGCATGATCCTTTTCAACTGTGGTTGGTTGAAGGGAATAGGTATCAATGTATCTTAGACTCTTATAGTAGGGTGGGTCAGGTTGAACTTTGAAGATGTTGAAGCAATCTTAAATGAGTAAGTCAGACTAAATTCCTAGCTTCTTAGCTCCTAAAATCAAGAAAATAGATCCCATGCTAAGAATGTTTCAGCAGTTCTGCTGGTGAACATTTCCTTCCAAACAGCACACAGAGAATATCCAAGCTCTGGGAGCCAACCCTTGTGCTTAAAATAAAAATGTTGCTCTGATGTTCTGATCATGGTAATTCAAAGATGTGGTGTATGATATCATGATTGTTTTTTAGATCTCTCATCTCATTCATGTATTTTTAAACAAACTAATTTGGTGAAAGCAAATATAAATACATAAAGCCAAACCCAAGCTAAATGTTCTTAAAAGGCAATGTCTCATCTTGGTCATTCAAGCTTTCTAGAATTATTCTTATTGTTAATTTTTAGAACAGATTTATATAAATTACATGAGACTGTTTAATAAAGCCATTTATTTTATTTCTTTATCCCCAGAGCATTTTCTTTCTCATTGGTACTCTGGAAGTGCTGCTGGTGCTCTTAAGATCTTTGTACATCTTATTTCCACAAATGGTTGTTTTTAATCATGGTTGCTTTTTAATAATTAATTAAAATTATTTTCTCTTGCACAAAAAGGACCACTTTGAAAATAGCCTCAGTTCTTACCTTTGATGTTGTTGTAGTATTTACCATTTGAAGTGCCTGACTCTCAGTGCAACTTAACACTGCCTTCATAGGCCTCTTATTTCAATGGTCCTTTATGTCATGGAAAGATGGTAAAGCTCTCACATTTGCCAAATGGCATTTCAAGTGGAATGTGTGTCGTTTCAAGGTGAAGTACTGGGTCTTCTGCAGATTTTGGTTTTAGTGCAAGGAATTTTAGTGTTTTCCTTTGAATTTAGGCAACTTAGGCCTATATTAAAAGTTGTATTGGAGTTTTCACACAGAGCTGTCATAGAATATCAGAATTTTACATTAGTCCACAGCCACTGGGAACATAGTCCTGCAAAAGGAAGACCTCCCTCTATCTGTCCACAGTTTACAAATGAGCTTCCTGATCAGATCACCCAGACAACTGCATAGAAGAATAATGGACCCAGCTGCTGTACAGAAAGCTTTACCAAACAACCTGTTAGAAGATTCTGTAACTGGACCACCCACATGACAGGGAATACTATGAACAAGCATCTGGAATGCATTGTATTTTAAAAATATTCATGAGGAAGGAATGTGTCTCCAATCCAAACAATTACACAGATAAAACTTTGTCAGTACCAGTAAAAGGCACTGGGTCAGTAAATTTTCCTGAGTCTAGGTCTAATGTCTCCAGCATTCCTGTATTTCTCAGACCTCTCATTGCTTGAGAAGCAGGTGCATAGCACTTCTGCAGGCTTCCTGACTACACAGGGCTGGAACTGCCTTCCCAGATCTCTGGAAAATCCACGGATTCTGTGCAAGGTCATGGCATGAAGAAATCTGATTCTGAAAAAACCAGCTATTTTCTCGTTCTTGCATAAAGGGTCTTTGAGGAAGGAGTTCTTCATGATCAGTTGACAAATGGCTTCTTTATGAGATGACAGATGCCCATTTTCTCCCAAATTCTGACTTTGGCTCCAGGTAGTACAGCTCATTCCAAACACCCTATTTTTCCCCGTGTGGCATTCTATCAATCTCTGTGCAGCTGTTGTGGCTGAAGCACATGCTTTATCAACCTCATCCTTGGTAATAAACACTCACCAAGGTCTTTGGGTGTGTGTAGAAGACACTGGTTTATTAGGTTACCCCTGCTTCATTTCAACACTTTGTGCATTTTCCTTTCTCTAGATGCAACCATTTTATCTTCAAGACATTTACTGGCAATCTAAGGCAAGTATAGCAATTTTCTGAGAAAGACAAGAACCCCTTATCAATTCAAGTACGTCTGCCAATTATATGACATCATCTACACAAGATAGGAAGCTTAACTCTATCTCAGGACCTCAAATAACAGAAAATTTGTGGACTGGATCCAGCCTGTCAGAACAGTTTTAATCAAATGGTCCCCTGCTATCCACTCATCATAGGCCCTTCAGACACAATTTGGGAGAATCCATCACAATGTCCTGAGTTTGTTCCTCTCTAACCACTTCTCTCAAATTCTTTTGAGACTGAAGCAACTGGATTGTCCTTGCCACAAGGCAGCAGTGTATGTTTTTTGCATCACATAATTTGCATAACCTGTGACAAAAGCACACATGAATGTCAGGGGAAAGAACAGGGACTGCTTTTATGAACAGCCACGCAGCTGGACACTGCTAGGAATCAGGTCCACAGTGAGGTCTCCATTTTGGTCATATCACAGACCTGCCTGTAGATGCAGGGAAGAGAAAGCATTGAGGTGTGCAGTCCACATAACATGGAATAAAGTATTTTCCAGTAGAATGTTTGAGGAACATTCTTATCATCCAGTATTGCACACTGGATTTCATCATGACTCAATAAAGAGAGTGATGAAGAGGAACAGCAGCTCTATGGACCTTTCCGTTATATCAGCCTTCGGAATGAATCTGTTACTCATTTGCCCATCAGATCTTATGGCACTGCAGAAGTCATTATACACACTTTTTTGCATTGTTGTTACCTTATCCAGGGCCCCAATTAGTCTAATTTTATCATTTTTCATAGTGATCCATTTTGAGCTGTACCTAATGTATGATATATAAATTGTATGCAAAAAATAATTGGATTTTTTAATAAATAAAGCTCTAACCCCTATTCTTACCTTTTTCCCAGGTCTCTGTTAAAACACAAATATTCAATCAATATAGTTTTAGCTAGGCCATAATGCACTGTTTTCATCTCCTCTTTCTTTTAAAAATGGCCATAGTACTTCCAAATTATTTTTCTAATAGTATAGATAAATTTTATTTATACAATTATTTGGATTGGCAAAATACTCTTTCCTCTGAATGCTTTCTAAATGCTTTGAATTCCAGGTGCTTATTCCAGATGCTTCTGGTGCCTTAGTGGTAATGTCATGTGTTCCAGCAGCTTTTACACTTTTATTTGCCTCAGTCTTGGCTCTGTTTATTCTATGGATGAAGGAAGATCCAGTGCTGAGATATTTTGCTGTGCTGAGAGCAATACCATCTTGCCTTGCAAGCTGTCTTCTCTCTACTACTTGCCCAGAATGCATGTGCCATCAGCTACAGGGAATACATGTTTTCAAAGCAATCCCTCTACCTGCAGCACCTTTTATGACTTGGCAGGTTGCTGTGAGCCATCCTACCATAAGAAGTATTGGCTCAGTTTCTTTTCCTGTTTAATTCAACCACCAAGCAGAATGCCTTTCTAGATAGTCTGAGGTATTTTCAAGTTTCTGAGCTTCTCTCTCCTAAAACTTTGGTTGTGCTGTCTTTGTGATCTCTTCACTACTTTGATCACATTCTTGCCTTGCCAGCAGATTTGGCCTGTTTATGCTTTTCTTGTAACATTATATTGTGTTGCTTTTCCAGCTTATCTTTGTTTATGACTTCCAATAACTTCCTCTGAAGTATTTAGTCTTACTTTCTCAAATATTTCCCATACAAGCTATAGTAAGATTTCTTCATCATCCCAAAGTAATAGCCTGAAATGCACTCTCAGCTTCACCTTGCATGACTCGTTTGCCAAGCAATCTTAGCACTTAAAAAGGATCAGAGAGCTGACAACACCCAATCATCTTTCTGGGCTGTATCTTCCTCTTTCCCAGAACAGAAGAGAACAGAACAGGTCATGCTCACAACCACACTGTACTTCTACAGACTGTAGCATTGCTCCATGACAGTCCATATCTTTGACTAAAAATAATGTGTTTAATGTGCTTTTTGTCTCACAGCTTTGTGCATGTGTATGTGAGAGAGCCAAGGTGATACTGTGTGTGACATTCATAACCCGGCCATTCATTGACTTTCTGTTTTTAAATTCAGCCCTCGTATTTATACCATCAGCTAACAGATTCTGGAAGCTTGTCTAGACTGTGGTTTTATCCACCCTTCTTCTCTGAGTCCTCTGCTGCATTGGTTGGTGTTCACATCAGAATGTCATACCTATGCACAGTTCAGAGTGCCAGCTGTAAACATGCTGTACCAATTTGTCTAAGTATCAGTGTCCAGTGGTGCAATGAGGAAATTGTAATGCTCCCTACCTCTGTAGCAGTTCTGTTGACATGTTTTTCTTGCCCCCTTGTCTATCTGAAGTTGGAAAAGTGTAATTTCTTATTGTCACCACTTTTATGTTGTGTTTTGATAATTCCTGTATTCTCTAAATCCTGTTGCATATTAGCATGTTATTGTAATATAAAATAATGTTATACAACTGATTGCAAATGTTTCCAGCTTGAACTTTAAGCAAAATATTTTGACTTCTTAAGTGCTGGATTTTTTGGTTCTAAATTTCATTTTGCAAAAACTGTTCTGTTTCCACTATGAGTCACACCAGAGAAAATCAGGAAATGTCAGAATCTCCCAAAAGAAAGAAAATACAGGGTTTTGACCAGATCTAATAAGTCACTAACACAGACAAAAGGATATCCTCGCAGTTCATAAATTTATATGCAGTGCTGCTGTCTTACTGTGATTCTAACATTTATGGTCAAGAAGCCAGTGATGTAGCAACTTCCTGAAATGCCACTCTGATCACAGCAGGCTCAGTACTGCCAGATTTACTACACAAAATCCTATAGATTTCCATGGGCTTGCTCTCAAGGAGAATAATGAAGATATGAAGAAACTTTGCCACTGAGGAGCCACCATGATGTGTCCCTGACAAGATAATTCTGCTAACTCTAGTTTTCCTTCCTGTTCTAAAAGAGACAAGGGGGATGCCATACTCTTGCATCCAATGAAGTGCAAACTGAACCTTAGAATTTTTTCAGCAGAAGCACTGCCCTTCTGTGCTAGGGAAAAGATGCTTGCCTGTATGTAGACTAAGCATCAGAAGTGTGAAGAGCATGTGTGAAGAGCATCAGAAGAGCATATGATGGAGTCCTGATGCTCTGATTTTCCACAGTGGAGACTTGGCTGGGCTGGAATGCTCCATTCTAACCTTACATTCTAGCCTATCATGTTCCCTTCTCACTTCCTTTGGTAAATCAATGGTTGGGAAGTGTGGACGCTATTGAAGCCTCAGGCTGAAAATTGCGAGGGCTTGGAACTTTTTTCTCTTTTCTCATGCAAGGGAATCTTTCCCAGGCTTAGACAGTTTTCTCAGTTCCAGCCTGAGCCTTTCCCAGGATGATAACACTGGGGAAAAATAAAAAGGAATTAATAACAAGATTAACACCTGGGCTTCACTGATAAACAGTTCTCACGGTTTGTGAGAAAGTTTTGTTTTCTTCAATTATCCAATGGTCTGCTGTTCTGTTTGCAGTTTGCGGACCACACTATAAAATGTGGTCCGGCCGTTCAATAAACCGCTTCTTTAGCCACCTAGCTAGAGGAGTCCGTGCTGTTATTCTACGTGATTCATCGCGAGTAGCGACAGGGAAGGACGGTGTCTAGATCAATAGGCTACATACATTTGAAAATAAGGCTGGGATGAAGCAAACACATGTACCTGGAATTGAGATTTATGACTCAGACTTAAAAAAAAAAAATTAAACAAAAAAAAGCACATCTGAAGCATTTTTGTCATTCTGAAAATGTGGTAAGACTCCTATTTCTATTGATCTCTCAGTATTCCCTGGAGGGCAGTGGGAAGACTGAGCTGTTTGTGCAAGATATCATCAACTATGTGAGGCCTTTTGGAGAATGAGGTATTGAGCAGTCTGAAGGCAGAATCAACCTGACAGCATGGAGTATTTGAAGAGTTGTCACTTACTTCAATATCAGAGAGTAGAGAGTTATATATGAACCAGCAGAAATTTGTTTTCAGTCTGAGGATTTGATTCTCCTCTCACTTCAGTGATAGTGTAGAGAAACCACTAAGAAGCCAATGGTGTATAAACAGCATAAAGATGAAAAACAGAGCAGGGGGTATTCTGTAGTTTGTGGGCTCTGATTATCAAATCCACAGTACTACAGCATGACAATTTCATTCAATTCAACAGATCAGCATGAACAAAACAACAGAGAACCAGATCTGATAACGAGCAGACAGTGACCCTAAAACATTCAGGCCATACTGTGTTTTCATTTATGGCAGTGGATAGCCAAGCAGAATGCCATGGATTTCAGAACTTGGCCATAGGTCCCAGAACCAAGAGACAGGGAGTCTGTCTCACATGCCAGGTGCCATTTGCCATGTGCAGGAACAGCACATGTGCTGGAGCTGTTCTTGCTGAAAAAGGACATATTATCTCCAGGTGCTGGTGGGATACAACAGCAGTGTCTGCATCTAACACATGCATCAGTATTCATATGAAGAAGAGCTACAAGCATTTTCTTCCAGGAGTGATCAAACTCTTCATGTTTAAATCCAGACAAAATGCATCAAGAGTCTGGTTTTTAAAAAATCAGAGTGAGTTTAGCCACTGACACTTCAAAACTGAATGTGTTTTGTGTCATTTGCATCCCAGATTTCAATTCTGCAATTTTTTTTCCTACTGGGCCAAGGAAGCTGGAGGAAAATCACTTCAAACAAATTTGCCAGAAACCAAGGCAATACAACCTGGCCAAGGCTTTGAGGATTGTACAGCTGATTTTTTTCAATTTGCAGCTAGAAAATTGGTGGGCAGAAATATTGCCTAGAAAAATGTTCACACTCTATCTGAAAGGAAGTTTAAATAGTAAAAAAATCTGTCCCCAAAACATTGCTGCTGGAAAGTTTGACAATAAGTAGGTTTCCCCTAAAGAATCCTTTATTTTTGAAGTCTGTTATAGCTGTTCAGTACTATGCACAGCTTATCTTCAAGGTAGACCTGAAATAAATTTCTTGGTGAAGCACAGGCCTGGCAATCTAAATCATTCAGCACTAATTACTTAGATTGCAAAATAATACTACCTAGGAACTTATTTCTGGTTTTGTTGTCTCTGCATTGCATATTAAAACCAGACAATCCCAGACAGATGCAACAACGGACACTCCAGAATGCATGTGTAGTCTACTCTCAGCATGAGGAGAAACACATCTTACAAACAAGTGTATGACTGGCATTAGGACAGCAGGGCTTGCTGTAAGAGAGATTATATTATGCAGCCTTGTCATAGTGGCATACCAGGCCAGGTATGAATCCTGGTTCTTGAGAGTAACACCAGCTTGGCTTCTGCACTTAGCTGGTGTGTCTCCCATCATGAGCTTTTCCACTTAGGAAGAGTGAGATCAAGCTGTAACCTTCTTTTGTTTGTGAGACATACTTGGGATGACCACACTGGCAAGCAAGGTAGAAGATGTGTGATGCAAGACCATTTCTTCAGGTAGTAGGTCCTTTCTCACTGAGAAGAGGCTGGAAAGCAAGAAGCAATGCTGGGGGAGAAAGCACAGGTCTTGGTCTGCACCATCCTCAAAGAGGAATCTCAGTAACTGGTGTTTCTGAAGAGAAAGTCCTGGGCTGTGCGTTGAACTGTGTCTGTAGCTTTAACCAAGCCATCTCATTATTTATTAATTTTACACTTCTCTTTCAGTATATGTTGGGAACCCATTTTCCATCCCATATTTTACAACTACCACTTGAAGTCTCCCTCAGTTCCCTTTCCTTCAGTGATAAACATCAGTTTGGCTTTAGATACAGGGTAGTGGTATTATATAATAGAGTTAGACAAGGAAAGAAAGAGCTTCCATCCTTTTTTCAGGCATCCCTCCTGTGATGTCTGTATGAACTGCAGAATGAAAACAGGCTCTGAATTCAGGCTATTCTCTTTAAGTACCACATGTACGTGAAATTATAACAACTTAATTGATTTACCATGAGACCTAAGGGAGTGGAAAAGAATAGTACTATTTATGTCCCTGCTGACTGAAAATGTATGTAATAAAGGATCTGAGAACACTGGAAGATGTTTCGCTTTATTCAGAAGCATTGACCAGAGTAGCCTCAAATAATATGCTCACAATAGAAACTTCCATTGTCAGGATGACACATTTGAGCAAAGTGAATTTTGAAGAAATTCTTGCCTGATACTTTTCACAAAATCAACTCACTCTGGTTTTACAACTATTTACAGTGACACTTTTAATAAATGAAAGACATCCTTTGAGATTATGCTTCACCATAAATAATTGCCCAGACTTTTCCTGCCTTCCCTGGCCTTGGCAATGAATACAATGACAGGGAGAATATCTCCATGACAGATTTATATCTTAGGATTCATAAGGAAGATGTTTTTAGTTAAATTACCTGAAAAGTAGACTGCAAATCCAAACTATTTGTCAAAAGTCAGAACAGGGAGTTTAGTTTATTTCTGCATTGGCCAACAATGAAAACAACTTGATCTGGGTCAGAAAAGGGTAAGAAGAACCTAATTTTCTCTTCTTTTTGTCCTATAATTTGGTAATTAAGATCTCCACTATCATTTCAAGAAAATGAATGACCCTTGCACGTAATGGTAATTGCTGTTTCATGGGAAGGTAATGCTCTTGACTACTGTGAGAAGATTGTCAGCTGTCTCCTAGAGGGATCAAGATTCAAGCTTTCCTCTCCCATCCTTCTTTTCTTTTTTTCTGAGTACTAAGATACATTTTCCTTACAATAAGTCTCTATGAAGTAATCATTGACCAAAAACGAAATCTGATTTTGACTGATTTACCCAACAGATCTAATTTCTATAGCAGAAAGATTACTACTGGGCTGTGACAACAAATGAATAAATTCAGAAAAAATGCATCATCCTTCTAAATGTATCAGTAAGAACAATTTACTTGATCTCACATTTACATTTCCAGATTCCAAAAGTTAAGTAGCAGGAACATTCCATCAAGAGACTTTTAAGTAGCAGTTCCAATCTTTATTTTCCAGGTATTCATGAAGTGAATTTTCAACAATGTCATATATATTTTAGATACTAAATACACTAACTTATAGATATATAAATACTAAATATTCTTAGGGGAGTTTTGTCACCAACTCTGTGGAAAATGATACTGGACATCAATCACCATGGCTAAGCAAAAAAGTCTCATCTAAAATTTGGGAACTCAGATTTGATCCTTGGCTAAAATAGCCATTTTTTACATATCATATGCTCCACCAGGTTCTTGAATTAGGGTTATGCATAGCATCTATTAATGCTTATATAAAACACCAGAAAGAATTGGCATTTTAAAGTATATTTGTGATACATGGACCACTGAAGACTTAGATGTCAATTTTGCATTGATATAAAATCCTGTTCCATCTTATTGAAATCAACTGGGATTACACAGCTGTAAAATCTTGCAGAATTTTTGCTGGTGATCACATCATATCTAATTATCCTGTCTTATCCTAATTATCTTTAATCTGTCCTGTTTGGAGCAGCAGTTAAGAGGCACTACATGTGGATTCCAAAGGCATTAAGTAAGAATTTGCACTGATACTTAAATAGCTGAAGGTCCAATTATAGCTTTTGTTCAAGAATACTGCATTCTAGTAATGTTCAGTAACACTGTTCTACCCCACATTTCCTAAAAATTCCAGTAAGGAAAACAGTTTTCTTGGACTAGGCTCACTGCAGTTGTAGGCTCACCCTAGCTGGGACAGGCTTGCACACCAGAAATAAAACCATCACTAGGCAGGAAGGAAAGAAGGCTTAGCAGACAGGCTTGCCCATGGAGGAGAGGAAGGGAGAGCGTGTAGCTAGATACAGATATCCAGGCTGGCCCTGGCTGGGACGGCACCCGGGGCCCCTCTGGGGGCAGGAGGAATGTTTGGTTTCCTCCTTCCTCTTGTCTGTCAGATCCCCAGTGTTTGCACTGGGTGCTCCCTCTCCCGCAGTGCCGCTGGCTGAGGTCAGGTCGTTGCTGCAGAGCATCCTGTGGTTGCCCAACCTGTGCGTGTCACTGGCTCCTTCCCTTCCTGTTCTGTCTCCTGTTCACCAGTAGCTGCTTGCCTGGCACCCGAGGAGAAAATGCTCAGGCTGCAGCAGGGAAGGGTTTCCAACAGATATAAAAACAGAGCCTGCAGATATGGTGAATAGCAGCAAAAAACAATGTACTTATTTCTTCTCTCTTCCTGGGGGAAAAGAATGGGAAAAGTATGAAGTCTGGCTGGTATGGTGGAGGTGCCAGAAATAGGTGTTTGCTGGCTATTGTAGAAAGATACACACCTTTTACCCCCCAAAAGGATTGAATTTCAGTGTTAAGAGGCTTACTCATATTTTCCCTCTAAAGCATTAAATGATCCATTATTAAAGAAAAAGTAAATGGGACACAAGTCCAGTTCACCTAAAAATTGCAAGGGAGTGATCAACAACAGCTGCCAGCTCAAGCTGAAGGAACAGAGGCAGCAAAATCAACCGGCAGGAGGAGAGATAACAATCCAGTAGACTTGAGAGAGGTACAGAAAGAAGACTGAAACATGCCTGGAGACAAGGATGTTATGGATGTTGAAAATAAGATTAATTTCATATCCCACTGCTGTAGCTGACAAAAAGAAAAGGAAAAAAAAAGAATATAAGTAGTAGTTCACACCCCAAGTAGGAATACTCAGACTTGCTATGAAACAGTAGCACAAGTTTAAGGCATATTTTTATACTGCTTTACCAGCAACTGTAAGGTGAGATTAGTGACCTCTTTGACTGTAGCAAAGTTGTGGGGGCAGCTGGAACATGCTGTAATGTCATGGATGAGCTGTCTCCTCCACCTGTAGCCACTTTGCTGGGTGTTGGTGATGTGACACAAGCACAAGGTAAGGTCTCCCTGGAGCCTTCTCCAGGCTGAACAACCCCAACTCTCTCAGCTTGTCTTCATAGGAGAGGTGCTCCAGCTCTCTGACTGTCTTCTCACCCCTCCTCTGGAATTGCTCCAGCACATTCATCTTGTTCACATGCTGGGGATCCTAGAACTAAATGCAAAACTCCAGGCAGGGTCTCATGAAAGCGGAGTAGAGGGGGAGAGTCACTTCCCTCACCCTGCTGGTCATTCTTTTTCTGATGCAGCAAGCAATGCCAAAGAATAGAAAAAAGTAGCAAAAAAAAAAAAAGCTATTGAAAGCAAAAAAAAAAAAAAAGATACAAAGGACACACCATTTATGAAGACTGATAGCCCTGAAAAGCTCTCAGGTCTCCAAGGAAACCTCAGGTTACATTATGCAAAAATTATGCCCAAATTTCTAGTTTAAGAAGTCTCTGCAAAGGAAAGTGAAAGAGTGCTTGGGAGCAGCCACTGTCACCTAATAGTGGAAATCTAAGAAAAAGAAGATTATAAGGATATAAATAAAGTATATAGTAAAGAGAGATCTTCCCCTCATGATAATCTTCTGCCTTCTGACTATAAATCATTTAGGAGCTTTCTGTATCAAATCTGCATTCATATAACATGTTCCTTGCCCTGTGAATGTGTCTGATCTTTTTTTAATCCAGTTTCACATTTTCAGTGGCTATGCTCTTTGTAGTGACATTATTTCATCAGTTTACCTAAGCATTGTAATTGGCATGTAATGCAAATCACAAGCAATTAGAAAGCACCAGGGACTGATTTCAGCTACAGCTCAAGATACGGAAACTACAGGATGCTGCTGTTCCATTTGTGGCTGGAGATGATGGATCCAACAATTCACACTTTCAAGATGAATGAAAGTCCATAATCAAGTTTTCCTCAGGAAGTTTTTGGGTTTGTTGCAGTTCTGTTTTGCTTTTGCTTTTCTGTAAGCGAGAGCAAATGAGCCCTGTGTAGAAAATCACTACATGGGTCAGACAATATGAGCAGGAGATAGTTTTCAGAGTAGGAGAACAGTGGTTCTAGACAGTCAGTGGTAGACTTCATCCCCACATCACAGTATGTTTGCATTTGCAACAGAAGGCTCCAGCCAGTTCAGTGAAGCACTGCCAAAGGCAGAAAATTATTTCAGAATCTTTTGCAAGAAACAAATGATGGAGGTCTCCTGTTAACAGAGAGAACAACATATTTCAAGTTGAGGTTTTGTTTAAAGGAAACCAAGCCCCGATCCTGGTTAGTCAAAGGACTATACCTACAGAACAGACTACTCTTAAGGACAGATTTAGAAGAGTACTTATTTATTTATATTATAATATTATAAATATAAATATTATAATATTTATATTGTTGATTACTGTTTAGTAATACAAATAGGCATCTAGTGTATTGTGCAGAAGAGCTTAAGCACTTAAAGACCACTGGCTTCAAGTATTTCTGGGAGGAGTCTGTTCAAAAGGATACATCACTCCATGGGCAAACAGAAATCCTCCACAGCAAATACCAGGGTTTGTTGCTCAGGAATAATAAGATTCTGTCTACAATACTAAATGTATTACAAAAAGGAAGTAAAACTTCAGTTGACCCCAGGTAACCCAAGAGGAAGCCTTACTTCTATATACATAGTTTTAATTGCAGTATATACTGAATGTCTAAATCTCAAATTATGACTGCTCATGAGTAACATTTTTTAAACTTTTGGCTTCTAGTGCAGTACCATTTTTAACCTTGGCTGCTACTTCGAGAAGGGCTTTCTGGATGGTGCCATCTGGCTGTCATCAGCTACTGTTCAGTCATAGGCAGTTGTGAGAATATATCTTAGGACAGGAGAATATTCTATTCCATCTAATTTTAAGTTCATTCTTCATAATACTGTAATATCTGATAATTTCTTCATGTTTTCTCTGGTAGCTTATAGTTATTTTGTATAGCTACTTGATTTAAAACCACACTTGTAATTCGTTACCTGTCTGCCGCAAACAATACGATACATTTTATATGACTGACCACATGTAGAATTTTGGTTGTCATGACTGGTACAGACTCAAAAGATACGGAATAATAGTATGCATAAATCCCTTTAATATGCCAACAGTCTGTTTCTAGCATTATTCATGGATGAATATCAGTAGCTCATAAACCCCAAGCAGCTTTTTTCTCCTCTCAGAAGTGAATGTGTATCATAGTACAAAGATAACAATTTATAAAGATTATATGGTTTTGCCTGCATATTGTTTTTTGTCTAGATGAACGCCAGTTAATACAAATTTTTTAGCACTATAATTTGTGAAAATCCTGAGGTCAGATTTGTTAGCCTGTTCTCCATGCAATGTACAGCATCCCATTAATTTAAATGGCATGGCTGTACTTGCACTTTGCATATGTACTTTCAGACTCATTACACAATATTACAGTGTTTGTTTAAACTACAATTACCCAAAGATTTGGTCTGAACTGAATCACATTATTCACGAAGGGAGTTTGCAAAAATACACAGGAGAGCTTAGTAGAGGGAATGACTTCAAGAATTTTTACAGAATGCATAGGCCTGGATCACTGTTTCAGCATATCCACATTTTTGCTAAGTCTCAGACTTGGATCTTCAATTGGCAGTTCAGGCTGATCAATAAAATGAGAGTTTTCCCTACATAAATGTTGTACCAACTGATCCACTATCAATGGTTTAAATTAGTGACAGTGGTACAAATTCCTTTTCATACATGACTGAAAACCTCAAACCCTGCAAGGAATTGCCTTAATTCTGGCTAATTTGTGCTAGATTAAAACCTAATCAAGAATATCCACATGGGATTTTTGAAGAATTTAATTAAGTTTTAAAATATATACCTAGATAAACAGACACAACTTTGTGAACAAGTGGTCCTAATACTACTAATTATACTGAAGTAATTTTTCAAATCTTTCAGCCTGTTTTCAAGAAATGGAATTTTAAATAATTTTATTTATTATTATTTATCCTTAAATTTGCTATAATTCTGATGAAACAATTTTTGCTGCATGCTGATCAGCTGTTTCCATCAGACAGAGTAAGAGGAAAAATCATTAATAAGATTTATAACAATTTAGGGTCTATTAGCCATTATGCTTTCAGTTTTTCATAAGTTTTAATAATTTATGTCCTGAGAATAGCAGATGGTCCCAATTATTTTTAAAATACTGCAGTAAAAAAAAATGCATTTTTTTGTCTTCCAATGTGACACCAAATGTAAATGTTTCTGGCTCCATCAACCTCGTTTTTTCTGACTTACATTCTCTGGTTTATTGCTATGCTTCTGTTTTAGCTAGGAGACAAGTTGAAAGTAATTGTCACTCCAGACAGAACCATAGAAATGAAATTTCTGTTTAGTTTTAAACATGGAGACAAAAGGACTATTGAGTTCATTTAAATCCTTATATACCCCATAGTTTAAATTCAAATTCTGATGAGGAAGCCTTACCAGAATGTTATTTCTTGCCAGTTTATCAGTTCCTCTAGTTTTTCTCTCTGTGTAAGCATCCTTGTTCCCAAATCAGAATATCACCCATGAACAAGTTATTCAGGGTCATACAGTCACCTACAACTGTAGTTGCCATAGAATATTTGTATATTTTTTAAAACTCCAAAGCAGTCACACTCTGTAAATACAAAATACCACAGACACTTCTCAAAACTTTCTGACAAATATAAGATTTGGAGTAATTCACAGCCACAGTGTACTGCAGGAAATAAATCAACATTTTCATCACTTTGCTATGATCCTGCAATAGCAGCGTAGCTCCTAAACAAAACTTCTAGAGTTTCTTGGAATGCAGTTCATTGCCCGCAAAAAAAGAGAATAGCAAGAAACCCAAGTTAATGGTCCCTGCCGATCTCTCATAATTTAAATGTTCTTCTTTCACTCTAAATCTGCCTGGTTTATTGCTGAGCAAATGAGAACAAACTTTCTGATCTCTACAGGACACCAGAGGAAGTAAAAAGGTGGATTTTTTACTGTCTAGGGATAGAGTACACAAATAGTGAGACAGGTTCTGAAATCAGTGATTTTTGGAGATACAAAATTATTGTGTACTCAAAAGATCCTCATTTCCCATCTCCAGAAATTTACTTTTCCCATCATACAGTCTTCGTAAACTGATGTTAAAGTTCAGTTTTTAAGACATCATTCTCACCCTCACTACTGTTGTTGCAAGATCACTTCATGATATGCCCTAGAAATAAGAAAAAGGACTTTTTTCCTCATTTTTGACATGAAGTTCTTTGATTTTAGGACAACGTTATTATTCAGTTTTTCTCCTTTCTTATGTATAACTACCAAGTCTCCTGGTCTTCTTTTCTCTGCAACTATCCCATTTTAATCTGTTCTTGGACACATGAAAACCTGCGTGCAATACTGCAAAAAAGTTTTCTTGGTCTTCATACAATGCAACTCCTGCATTTCCAGCTCTACTAGAAATACTTGAGTCAATGTGTCTTAATACTGCTTTTCAAAGCTACTTCAAAATGATGTCAACAGCCACCCTCCAATAAATCTTCTACTTTTTTTCCTATGATGGATGGTATTTTTAAGCAGTGTGTTCTGCTCTGTTATGCTCCTTAAGAAAGAAAGAACTGAGTCACACGGGCCGTGTGGAGGGGAGGAGACTGTTCTTAGCTTATAGCAAATACCTGCCATAAAGGCAGGGTGTGGTGGGCAGAAGAAAAGGCAAAACAGTCATGCAGGAGAGGGGTGGAGAGGCTGCTTTCTAAGGAGTAGAGAACAGAGCCAAGGCTAGATTTCCATACCTTCTTTTTATGCTCCAAGAGAGGACCACACAGAGTCCAGCAACCCAGAAAGCCACTCAGTGTACTGAAATCACAACTAGAAGGAAGGATTCAGAAAACAAAGTTTTTGTGGGGAAGAGGCAGGTTGTTTATAAATTCATTCTTCTGTGCCAGGTCACCTAGCCACTGGACTTTGTGTAAAACACAAACTGTGCTAGTGTACATACAAGTTAAACCCAGTCTTCTGAGAATGAAATTCTCTTATTTTTCTGCTTTGGAGAGTTTATTTTAAGAAGAATGTTCAGGCACAACCACTGCAAAGTTCTGGCTGGGTTAAAAGCCCATGTGTGCATGACCTTATGCTGCTCAACCCCTACCATTTCTGCCTTTTGTTCTTAACTCAAAAATTATT